>NW_012026837.1:5398438-5453495 GCF_000956235.1 Wasmannia auropunctata | reverse complement strand
TTGAGTCTCGTCTACAAGAATGAACTGTGAAAATTATTTAATTTATTGTTGTTTGACATAACAAGAAGAAAGATTGATGAATTACATAAATAGAGATTTTGTTGAGATTAATCGTCGATTAAGTTAATCGGAGTTTGATTGAAGTCATCTTGAGTCTCGTCTACAAGAAAGAACTGTGACTTCAAACCAAGTTAAATGAATTTTTAATAAAAATTGCGCGTCTACATTTTTTTCAAATTCGCGCGTGATAAGGCTGGCAACGTTGCGCGACAAACTTCTCGCCATCGTCGTGCGCGACGGAGAGGAGAGGGCCGCGCTTTGTCAATCTCTCTCCGTCGACGAACAGTACCGCGACTTGGACGCGAAGCTTCGAGAAAAAAGGGAATAAGGCGATCCGTACACTCGGGATAGGACCGCACCGACCTCGTCCAGAGTGCGATCCCCGTCGTGGCGGGTCTCTCGACTCCTGGGTGGAGCGCGGCGTGCGTGGCAAATTCTGCCAACTATTTCCGGCGGCACACGGCGCCGCTGACCGCAAGGTGACGTTTGCTGTTCTCTCGCCGTCGAGGTGTGTTGCTGCCGGAGCCGTGTCGAGGGGGGAAACGAGAGGCGATAAGTCCGTACTGCAGACGCACACGTCAGGCTGACGAAACTTGAGCGTCAAGGCGTACAAAGGCCACGCAGTAATTGGAGGCGTTTGGAGTGTCCCTTGAGTGTCCGTTCTGGTTCCTCGTTGCAGGTCCCAACGGGAGGTGTCCTCGAGGTGTCTTCGGGCTAACCCCTTCTGCGCGCTGGTGCACTCGCTTGTTGCCTCCCGCCCCCCGGAAAAGATGGGTCTCACAATCAGCAGCCTGCTCACCAAGCTGTTCGGCAAGAAGCAGATGCGGATACTGATGGTGGGCCTCGACGCCGCCGGCAAGACCACTATACTCTACAAGCTCAAGCTCGGCGAGATCGTCACCACCATACCCACGATCGGCTTCAACGTCGAGACGGTCGAGTACAGGAATATCTGCTTCACCGTGTGGGACGTGGGCGGCCAGGATAAGATCCGGCCGCTCTGGAGGCACTACTTCCAGAATACCCAGGGCCTCATTTACGTAGTCGACAGCAACGATCGCGAGCGGATCGGCGAGGCGGAGCGCGAGCTGGCGAACATGCTGAAGGAGGACGAGCTGCGGGACGCGGTGCTACTGGTGTTTGCCAACAAGCAGGATCTACCCAACGCCATGTCCGCCGCCGAGCTCACCGACAAGCTGGGCCTCAACTCGCTGCGAGGACGACACTGGTACATCCAGAGCACCTGCGCCACCCAGGGACACGGGCTGTACGAGGGTCTCGACTGGCTGAGCACCGAGCTGGCCAAAAAGTGATAGCGCCTCATCGCATCCGGTCTACTCTTTAAGAACAGCTCATTCATCGTGTATGGACGTGGAGGACGGGCGGGGACGTCACTCGGCAATTTCCACCTTTGTCAAATTTGTATCGTTGTAACAGTCGATCATGTACAGTTTAACGGACGTTGCGTTTTACAATTGCTTACAGAAATTGATGCGAAATGCGAATCGAGGATATTAAAAGGCGATCTGACGATCTCTACGTCATTGTCGCGCGCGATCCGAATTCGCGTGAATTTGTGCTTCAGGGAGGAAAACTTGTTTTATAGGAGGACCGGGGGAACATCGGGATATAACAGACGATTCTTGCGTCATTTATAAGAATATATATATACCTATATATATATATAAAGGTTGTACATAGTACTAAGTTCTTTCATACACACCTCTCATTTGCCAAGTGAATTCTAATTTTGCCTTTTCGATGCATCGAGTGACAAAAGTACCGCGTTTCAACCAGTCGAATTTAATCGTGCGGAAGAGATTTATTTATGTATTATTACGCGTGGAAAAAAAAAATTAGTATATAATTTGTTTTCTATCTTGATCTGCGTCCGTGCTATTCATAAAGAATGACATACAATGTATGTATTATGTGATGTTATACACAGGTCGTTTGCACTTTCCTGTTCTTCTATAATAAATATAAGGAAATTTTTGGAAATAAGAAAGTAATTGCTAACTTGCATAAAGTTTAGTAAACGATTAATTTTAATATTGCGAAGGAGGATAAAACTTAACTAAGGTTTACAATACCTTTTGCGATTTTCCTTTTTAATAAAAATAGACTCTTAAGCTGTAAGAAACATCTAGAAATCATTGTCACAATAAACCCTTAATCATATAGAAAATACATAAAAGTCGACCAATCTTCTCACCTTGTGAAATCAAGATATGTTGTACTTCTAGTTTTGTTTCTATTAATGTCAATCATTAAAAAAAAAAAAAAAAATGAAAGGAGCCAGGCGAGGGATTAGTACTCGTTTGCTCGCTCATCAAAATCATGTATTGTCGTGTTAACTAAACAACTTTTTGTTACGGTACAAAAACAGTACGGTACAGTGCTACGAGTACTGTATAATGTATAACGTATCAAACGATTTGTTAAAAGTATGGTGTTACTTTTTCGTACATAGCCACAGCAATCTATTCCATTCTCTATTCCGAGAAATATATAGCAAATAAATTACAGGAGAAGGAACGCCACTATTTTACGAAATTTATATATATGTACATGGTACACGGTCTTAAAGTACAGCGGTAAAAGTAGGTAATCGTTGAAACGTTTAGTGCGCGACGTCACTATATATAACATACCCACACGTTCACTCTTTACAACTTGTAACAGACTTTTCTTTCGTATATTCAGTATCTTATTTATTTTTTCGTAGTTTTATTATACAAAAAAATATTTGATCTCCTCTCCTTTATCACGCCCGCGGTCGCGCAGTCTCGAAGCGTTACCATCATAATACAACCGTCTGTAAAAGCTCTCTAGGGTATATAATATTCTTTTTCTTTTTAATTTCAATCAATATTGCCTCGCAATTCGCTCAACAGTTATTAAGTCTATTGCGAATAGTCAGCGTTAACTTCTATGCACATTCTCGTTTTTTTTTTTTTAACACTAAGGATCGACTGACTCTTGGAATAAATATTTACGCATTACGCTCGTATTACGCGTCGGATAAACGCAACGTAATAGATATACGGATGGTGTAGAAACAAGAGCGTTATAATATTTACAACCGTTCTCAGCAGCCGGACGGGCGGATACTCGGCGGCTTGCCCGGATCCTCCTCCAGAAATGGCGAGTACGATAAAACGATGAGGGAGCGTAATTGACTCATTTACGTACCCACGTGCTCTTCGGCGGCGACGTATTGCTCTTACCCAGCGCCGGGAAGTGGTTCTCAAGCGTGTGACTGGACATATGCGTTCTAAAGTCCGGGCCGTTCTTGAGAACCTGGCCGCACGCGCCGCACATCTCCAGCCCCTTCGCCTTGCCGCCCGCTTCCCTCTTGTGCACTGCGAACAGCTCCTGCTGCTTCGCGATATCCGGCAGCAGCGCCAGCAGCTCGGGGAACACGCTCTCGAAGGCGTTGGCGCCCATGACTTCGCGACAGTGCGTGTAGTACTCCCGGGCGTCGCAGGTGCCGCCGCGGAAGAGGCCGCTCACGTAGCGAAACTCCTCGATCTTGTCCTGCTCCACGAGGACCGCGTTGAGCTTCGCCACCAGGCACGTGTTGCGCTTTTGAAAATCCGGTGGCGACACGTAGGCATGAGCCATACGTTTGCTGCTGTTGTCCGGCAGAATGGAGTAACTCTCGCCGGAACTGTTTGTAAACGTCAGGCCGTTGCCGCCGTGCAGCCCGTCGAAGCTGTTGTACTTGATGGAAAAACCGGGCGGTGGTAGGGTCGGCGAGGCGAAACCGGGTGGCGGATTCGTGAAGCCCGGCGGTCTGCTGCTGGTGCTACCTAAGGCGGGAAAATCCTCCGTCCGATGGATATTATTGTTGGTCGTGTTCAAGCTGTCTATCTTCAGCTCGCTACGCTTCCTCTGCTTCTCTCCGTTCGACGACGAACCGTCGCCTCTGCTTTCGGATTCCGTGCTTATAACGGCCGTAACACCCGAGTTTCCGTCCACATTGTTTTTGCTTTTTCTCTTATCCTTCTTGCTCGCGTGCTCCGGCTCCTTCGAGTTCTTGGACACGCTGCCGTCGCCACTCGCATTGTTGGTACCCTGCGTCCCCGCTCGCGGAATCTCCTTGGAAACAACGCGGGAGTTGTCCGTATCACCGGTGTGCAATTCGATGTCTTTCTTCGTTACGACAGTATTTACATTCGATTTGGAGCTGCTGGACTCGTTGCCGCTCGAACTGTTGCCGCTCGAGGCCTGCTTCGCTTTTTTCTTCTTCGCCTTGCCCTTCGTCTGATCCGTCGTCGTTGCTTTCGTGTTGTTGTTGCTAGCACCAGTGCTCTGGACGTTGCTGGCATTCTGCGAGTTCTGTCCCCACGACGGCACCACCGTGATTACCGATTGCTTCTTCGACTTCGACGACTTCGACAGACTCGGAAAGTCTTCGCCGGAACGAATGGGCGGCGCCGACGGTATCGAGGGCGGCGGCGCGACTCTCTTGGACTTGGGCGTGTTCGCCGATGCCGATTTCGAGCAGGTCCACTGCAGCACCTCCTTCCACTGGGTCGAATTGGCAGTACTGGTAGACGGCTCAGAGCCGCCGCCCAAGGCGGGGAAGTCGGAATCTATCGACAACTGCGCGGGACGTATTCTGATGTTGGGTCCGGACACTCTGGTGGTGACGGTGCCGTTGGGTTCGTGGTTCACCTGAATGGAGACGTTCGAGGACGCGGAACCTTTCTGACATTGCGGCAAGCCGCTGGATCCCGTGGCGTTGCTGCTGCTGGAAACGCTGAAGTTCACCGTCTTCGAGATACTGGGGCCGGCCGAATCCGGGCCCAATGCCGGAAAGTTCTCGTCCGTCACCGCGAGCGGTTGGTTTCTCACGGTGCTGCGAATGGTGACGTTTCCTCTGCTCTTGGGCTGAGTCAGCGTGGGAACGACAGGAGCGGCACTACCGCCCAACGTGGGAAATTCATCTGTGCTTTGCACATCGACGGACGGTTGTCTCGTGAAGCTAGGCTCGTTGTTGGACACGAACGGATTGGAGCTGCTGGGTACTGAGCTCTGCTGATAATCCCTGGAGCTGTAATCCCTGGAGCTGTAATCCCTGGAGCTATAATCCCTGGAGCTGTAATCCCTGGAGCTGTAATCCCTGGAGCTGTAATCCCTGCCGTTGTAGTCCCTCGCGCTCCTCGACGTGGACGCGCCCAGCATACCCCTCCGATTCATCCGATTCTCGCCGCGCGGCGCCAACGTGAACTCCAGTTCTAACGTTCTCGCCTGCTTGGCGGCGGCTTTACTCAACTGCTTGCCGTG
The DNA here is from genome assembly GCF_000956235.1 of Wasmannia auropunctata. NCBI lineage: Eukaryota > Metazoa > Arthropoda > Insecta > Hymenoptera > Formicidae > Wasmannia > Wasmannia auropunctata. Next base: position 5,448,140 of record NW_012026837.1, on the reverse strand, counting down.
AACGCTGGCTTTGTGCGCCTTGAGATCTATGTCGGTCCGAAAAACACTCGTAAACTTTTCCTCCGCGCACACCCCCTCCTCGCACAGGTAGTGCTCCTGCCGGAAGTGATCTCTGAGATAGTCGTAGGTGCTGTAATACTGATGCAGACCGTCCGCGTCGCAGAAGTGACAGTACAGATGGTCACGCCGCAGATGCCGGTACAGCTCGTCGTTGTCCATGTACCGCTGATCGCAAAACTCGCAGAGCGGATGACCCTTGTGGCTCTTATCGTCGACGTCACCTTTCCTCCGATGCGTAGCTAGACTAGACCTCGTGTAACAACGCCTTTCATGCGAAAATATCTGTCGAGAAGCAAACGAATTAACAAACGAATTAATATTAGATACGAGACATATCGCGACTGTTCGTTTATCAATTATCGATTAAAAGCAATGCGTCGATCAAACTGCCTACCTTTAAGTTCTCTACACACAAGTCACAATAATGTAGCTCGTGCTGTTGACGCATGTGCTCTTTTAAACTATTGAAACTGCTAAAGACCATCTTCTCTTTACATATCGAGCAAGTGTTGGCTAACAATTCAGTGAATTTCTCTTGAATGTCGAGGCTGCTGAAGTAGATGTCGTATCGGGTGTCCAGCAAGTTGGTACCGGTCAGGCTGGGGAAGGGTTTGATCTCATGCGTGAACACAACTTTTGGCAGATCTTGGCGACAGATGGGACACTCGTTCTGACGGCAGAGCACCCTCATCCGGGTGCTGCACTCGTAACATACTGGATGCTCGCACATGCCGATGCTGTAGATGTCGACATTCTTGTAGCACACCACACAGGTATTATTGTTAAAACTATCATTGCTCCCAGACATCCTCGCGACAGAAATTACGATGCCTCTCGGTTTCACTTTCGCGACTGAACTAACGTCCCGCTGATTCAAGCTTCTTGCTCTTGCGAACGCGAGGAGCTTTCCTACGACAATACGAGCGATTCGGCTGGTTTTCACTGACAGGTCTCTCTGTGACTACCTGAAACAGAACACAGCGGTGAGGACGGTGCGCTCGCAAGAGAAGGAAAAAAAAGAGGAAGAGTGCGAGAGAGAGAGAGAGAGGTCGCGCGCGCGATAAGGTGGGCAATCTTTGCGTGTAATCGCTTATCATCCGCACGGTAAAGACGTGGTGACACGTATCGGCCCGCGAACTACGTCACGCGACGCAATCCTCGAAAATATCCCGGCCGTACCGAACTGGTCCGGAGTCCTCCGCGTCGGGATTCGTCGAGGCTGGCTGGCTCGCTGGCTGGACACGATTCCTCCGAAAATAGATAACGGCCGCGGAATTGGCAGCGGTTTCAGCAGATGGCAGAATCTCGGCGGGACGGCCCGCCGAGGTTATTGGGATACCCTCGACGAGTTCGGGATTCCCGCGATCCAACGATCGATCGGTCGGACGATTTACTTTCGCGACCGCGGATCGAAACGGCTCGAAACGGGAACCTCGTGCGTGCACCAAGACGACCGCCAAGGCGGGAAGGAGAGAGAGAGAGAGAGGGAGAAAGAGAGAGAACGATAGGACGGAGAGTGCGACGGAGGGAGACGGGAACAGATGAGAGTAGATGGACTCGGCCGACCTCGGTCGAGAAAGGGCCCGACCGAACGATCCTACCTGCGGCTCCGTACCTGCGGCACGTTATGTATGTACAATACATACATACGCCACACACGGTGCGGCGCGCCGACGGCGGAAAACGCGGAAGCCGACAGAAATTACCTCGCGCGAATCCGGAAGCGTGCCAAGCGGTTGCGTGCCCGTGTCTCTCCACCTCTATCACGCCGCATTCGTATTCTCGCGTCACGCGACGCGGCGACGTCGGTCGACGACGGCGATACGTTGGATACGTACCGATCGGTGATACCGGATTATCTATATAGATTCGTCGAGATTCTAAATTATTATTTTATTACGAAATCACGGGTATCGGGAACCTGCGGTGGAAATTAACGCTCCTCTTTCGTCGAGATCGCTGAGAAGAAAAGAAAAACGGCACGGACGCGGAAACGTTGTTACGCGCGCATTTGTAACAACGAATCGTTCGTTATCGATCGAGTACCGCGTACTCCACGTCTCGTGACTTTACCACGAGATGAAATGTTGGAACCCGCGCGGTTGATCGACATGGTTCAAAAGAATTACGGATTGACATTTTTGGGAAGAGAAAAAGAGAATTTTCGAATGACATTAAAGGCCTGTTTTTTATAGCTGAACTGCTGCACTGGTTCACCGTTTATCTTTCTCTTTCTACATTGGAAGGAGAAAGATAAACTCTGAACTAGCGTATAGCCAGTTCAGCTATAAAAAACAGACCTCCAATCTGAACGTGACAATGTGAAGTATTCCATTCTCACGGAGCATTGTGGCCTGCTATCGAAAGTTTTTTTAAATTTAAATTGAAAATAAATTTCATTCTGCTCTATCTTTATATTAAACGTATATATATCGGAGTCCTTGTTCTTTTAGATTTTTTCTGATTTTCACTTTTCTTCAAACATTTATGAGACGACTCGTGAATCGCGAAAACGTACGTGCGATAACTATTGCGTTAAAGTGTGCTTTAATTTTCGACAGTTTATTAACTCGTAAATAACGACACTTGGGTCGAAAACTTTTACATTTCAACAACAATGAAAAACACAAAGCTCAGTATATATTAGTTCTATTATTGCTTGAGAATTTTTTTATTCTTTCTTAATTTTTGTTAGAAAATATTGAGTAAATCTCTATATATTACGTACTTAATTTCACTTTAATATATACAAAGAGTGCATTATACAGATCAAAATACGGATTAGTATCTTCATAATTATTGTGTGCACGAGACCGTAAAGAACAGGACCTCAAATGCAGTCTACAAAAATGTCAAAAATGTCAGGCATTAATTGACTTGTTAAGTGTGTTTACTTGTGCCTTCCTCTGTCCAACTCTATGCGTTTTCCAGCAAGAATACATCAGTGTGTAACACGTGAATTTTATCTTTGTTTAATGCTGGCAAACAACAAGAATGACATGATTCATTGCGTTATACAGTATTCTTGCTGGAAAACGCACTGTATTAAGAAAAAACAAAAAATAGATTTACTGAGAAAAAATATGCGTGAACGCCAATACACGTCAAGCCAGCGTCCAAATTTAAATTATACATATATCTTGGACAGCAGGAATCCTTGCATGCGCGGATCATTAATTTATCCCTGTGGAAAATCCTGTTATCGAGGGAATTATATATCATCGCGGCAGCAGGTGCCATCTGCAGAGATCAGCGCAATATATTTATAAATGTAAAATTGTGGTTGCATCATAATTGATCACAACACATCTTATATATATCCGGTTCCATGTCGATTAGCCGCTAACCCCGATGAACTACGGTTTCTTTCCTCGCCATTGCATATTTTATACAGGCCGTTGTGAAATTTATCGATCTTTTCTCAGCCGGAGATTCTTTGGAACGCTTCTCCAATATCGACGACGAGACGTCTCGTAACTTTTGAACTAAGCACGATAAAAAAAAAATCAAGAAAGAACGAAAGCAAAAATCCACGTTCTTCACTGGAACTTTAAATAAAAATGTTATCTCAAAGTGATCTCGCTTCAAGGATATTTAACGTTAAAAGCTTGACGTTTACAGACGTGACATCTACAGAAGATCAAATCGCGGCACGCTTATTATAATATCAGGTGCAAATTGTGATCAGCGAGAAAGGAAAAAAATAAGAAAAGAAATTCTCAGTCGCGCGAACGGTCGTGGAGTGTGTCGCGACTTCCTCCCTATCGGCAATTCCCGAGTGTCGCAATACCGGAAGATTGCGTAAGGATTCGAACTACTTTTGCGCGCGCATAGTACGAGGTGCTTGATTGAGGAGAGAGAGAGAGAGAGAGAGAGAGAGAGAGAAAGAGAGAGAGAGAGTGTGTGTGTATGTATGTGAGAAAGAGAGAGAGAGATCCTTGCTGCGCGAGATCGGTGGCTTTGCATATGCGTAACAAGCGCGCGCGATGATGTAAGCAATCCGTTTCGCGCGCCGAGTCTTTTAATATCCGAGAAAATGCGCAAACAATTATTTATTGATTCAAGGCAGTCCTCTTTCGGTTTTTACTTGCGTCGTGGTTCGAACTGCGTTGACACCGCGCTCTGAGTCTCTCTCTCTCTCTCTCTCTCTCTCCACCTTCCCCCTTTCCGCCTCTCTCTCATTCTCGTTCTGTCTCTCTCTCTCTCTCTCTCTCTCTCTCTCTGCGTTTATTAATCAGGAATGACGACACGTGTGCTCTCGACGAGCACGAGATAGAGAGGAGCGACAGTGATGTAACGAGGTGAGCGCGTACCTGCGGCGTTTAACCTATCGATCTCGCAATTATTGCGACCGCACGATTTACAATGCGATCGATAACGATCGACCGCTTGTTTGTCGCGGCAACAAGCGATGTATAAATATTACGTCGATCGACTTCGCTGAATTTTTCTCGAGCTAGCTTCTCACTTTTAGATTGAAAAATGTTTAGCAGATTTAATGCATTTCAAGTTTGTTTCTATTAATGTAGATTAACTTTGATCTCGGTTTAATTAATTTATTTCTTTCGTTTAAATTAATCCTTATCCGATCTTCTGCATCAATGTTTTTGTCTTTAAAATATTTGTCATTTTTTTTGTGTCAGTTATAAAGTATATTCTTATTATAATAGAAAAAAGGTTTCTTTCGATCTTTTAATTTACTGACCGCCTCTCCGCGATTACTTGATTACGGCTCGAACCGTATCTTTATGATAGATTTAATCGACAAATCCTACCTGATACGTGCAATAATGCAGTCGCCTTCTTTCAGTGATAAGAAATAACAGCCGTCGCGCTTTTATATGTACAAATCTATCATGTTTTTCTAAATATATAATTTACGACGGTATAGCGTTCGCGTTAGTCATCGTGTTGTCTATGCGAACGTTCATCGTTCGTCGATAATATCGTGGAATTTCAAACAGGGTGACGTTTCTCATTATCGCCGAGTCAAACGGAGGGACGTAATCGCGGCAAGACAACTCTCGTATTCTCGTCCAGGTAATCTCGGAATTAACAGCCTCGTCTTATCCGACCGCGAGTGATAGCGTACGGTAAGGTCACGCGCGCGCGCGCGCGAGACGGCGACGACGGATCTCGCGCCGCGGCTCCCGGCGGTCCGCGCGTTCGCGCGGGCGAGCGCGCGCGGAAGAGGCAGTTTGTCGTCGGGAGGCGCGATTATCGTCTCGATCGGGGAGAGTTTTCGTGCCGCGGAAACGATCCACCGCGCGGTGTCCCTCGTTGACGCGCCCGCGGTGCACGGCTGCGAGAGAGGAAAAAAAAAAGATAACGTGTCACGCGCGCGGGGCGCTCGACGCTACCGCGACGCGACGGTGCGCGCCGCCCGCGATCTCGCGGCGGCCAGTAGATCCGACGCTTTTCGCACGGGCGGACTTTGAAGCGTCATCCGCGCCGTGATCGTTTATACGCCGTGCGGTCCGTGTGCCGTGTGTCCGTTCCACGAGGAGCAGCAGAGGCGGGCGCATGCGCGCGATCCGCGTCGCCCCGTTTCCTCGCATCCGTTGCGCGCGAGCCGAATCTCGAGCGAGTTGGATCCCGCGCGAAGGAAGCGACGGGAAGGAACGGGAGGATCGTGCCGATAGAGAATCGTCAGCATGGCGATGAGCGCGAGCGCGCGTCCCCGACACAGACGCACAACAGGTGTCACTTGCGCCGAGCGCCGTCGCTGACTGAGAACGGTGCGCGTGGCAGGACGGACGGACGACGGGGGCGCCGCGATCGCCGATCGGCCCAATCAGGTTAGACCTTTTTCTTTCTTTAATTCTTCTCTCTCTCTCTTTCTTTCTCTCTCGTTTTCTCGTTGACGCAACGTGGAGCCGTTCGGAGCTCGGAGCAACATGACAAGCTGACCGCGCCGGCGTCGCGCGCAATCGTGTGCGTACGATATTAGAGAGAATAAACACAGGGCGTACTTGTCACAGGAAGTACTGAATGTTGTTTTCAAAAGGAATTCCAAGGCAAATTCGAAATAAAACTTCTGTCATTGGAGTATAAAGCCCGGATATACGCTCCGATGCGAATTATTCCGTTCGCTGAGAGGAGAATTGAACGCGGTAAGCGATTACATTAGCTAGAGTCAGATTTTGATTGCGACACATTGGATTATTCGGTATTTTATGACAGATTCATTTCGAAATATCTCCCAGTTTGTTGAAAATGTCGACTGCAACCTAACCTGCTTTTGAAATTTTATCCGTTTTAAAGTCACCAATTTCTAAAGTTGTCGTGCATGCCGACACTGTATATATATATTCATATGGCGGTATTTAATCCTCTTTGCATGATCAGGATTGCGACAATAGAAACGCTGCATTCATTGCATATTACTTCAATTCTTCAATGAATTTTTAAACTAAAAACGGGTCGCTTTCTGTTCCCTGTGAATACGCCTCCGCATGGGCGTCGCTTATTGTATCAGGAATTTGTATCTAATTGTGTCGTAAAAGCAATAAGAATCAGGACAGTATTGCGAATTAACCTTAAATAAATATTAATAAGTACTACTAACAAAGTGAAAGTCGACATTTGAAGTTACTTTTATCATATAAAGTTTTCAGATGTATACATATACATAATATATTATATGTATACATATATATATATATATACATATTATTTTCTCATTTTTAAATAAGAGAATGTTATTAATACTTCAGCTTTTCCTAAAGACCTAAAAAATTTCCTTGTTCTTTTTATACTGTTGAAAGATTTGTAAGAGGAAAATTTTTAAGAGATATTCGACAGTGACAAAGTGTCGAACCGAGATTACAGATAAGTATAAAAAAACGGAAAAGCCTGTGACGTGTTCACTGCCCCACAATGAGTTCGTAGAATTTCGTACGACAATTATCGGTGACATAAGTAGCCGAAAACTAACGACGTTTTATCAGTCGAAGAGAACAAACACTGGTTTTTCGATTCGAATTTGCTCGTCTCGAGTTGTTTGAAGAAACAATACAACGAGAGAAATAAGTAGAAAAGAGACGTAACATTTTATTCACTTTCCCTTGTTCTTCTTATCTAAATTAATTTCTTTCCTCTTCTTATCTCGACGAAATTTTGAAGATAATCTTGATGAAACGATTTCTATATTTGATAAAATGATTCCCATGAAGATCGGCTCTCGTAATGTCGGTCCGCGAATAAAGCTGTCTTTATAACCGCAGAAACTGAGATAGTTATTAAGTCTCAAAGTCTTTTTATCTAAAACATTCAATGTACGTTATGTTATGTCGCATATCTCTAATTTCAGAGTGCGGTCAGATATTACGTATTTACTGGGAAGCGTTACAAAACTTTCTAGATGAATTGCGAGTCGATTCGTATTTATATCCCGACTATTTCAGACGTTTTAATTTTAACTTGTTTAGATCGCGCCCTCTCTGTTGCTGTCTGTTTATACCCGCCAAGGGAAAGAGAGCGAGTGAGGGGGTGGAGAGGAGAGAAAAAAAAAGAGAGAAAGAAAAAGAGGAATTTTATTGGTATAACGTTGCAATCGTTCTTATCGAAGGTGTACGTGTTATCGATTACAAGAATCATCTTCCAAATTTAGGTTCTTATCGCGATTCGTGCGCCTTCTTCAAATCCTATACTCGTCCGGGATTGAATTAATCTGATACGCGCGCGATTGCGCGCAATCGATCGATCGATATTGCTGGGCGCGCGCGCGATCGAACGGCGTGTTAAATCACGCTTCGATTTGCTGGTTCTCATCCCTCCCGCTCGTGGTGCTTGTTTTCTAATCTCGCCGAAAGCGCGACGATTAATACGACGACGCGACGGGACCCGCAGATAGCGCGGAGACGCGGTCGCGCCGCGGTAACGCGCGGGATATTTCCGAAATAGCCGGGGACACGGTAGATGCGCCGGTGAGGGAGAGAGAGAGAGAAAGAGAGAGAGAGAGAGACACGCGAAGCGAGGCGCGAGATCGGTCCAACCCCCCAGCGTGTGACGCGTGCGAGCCGGGCGCGTGTTCGCGTCTGACTTGAGGCGCAACGGCGAGCGCTGTGTGATTCGATTCACGTCGATTCGCGATTTTCCGATTCGGATACCGGTGCCCGAGATATCCGCGCGCGACCTTTATATCAATCTTCATCGGCCTTGACAGTTGATGGTGCAACGGGGCAAGCGGCGGGGGCGATCCCGACCTTGACATGGAGGCACAAGACATCCAGGAACTAGTGGCCGCCAAGGACAGCGTGATCGTCAGGGGCGGACATCCGCCGCTATGTTCCCCCTCAAACGGTGGTGAGTATATAACTTCTACGAAAATCATTTGCATCGTTCTCGATATGAACGATTTTTATGCGGTCTGCCGGGGGATGTTTGTCAGTTTTGTCACACTTTGTCACAGTTGTCTAAAAGTTTTCGGATGTATATTTTATTTATCACCTCTAAGAATAGAATATGCAAACGTACACACGTAAAACTACTTTAAAAATCTATTTTGAAAGTGATAATATTATTTACAACATATATATAATAAATTTTCCAATTAAACACGATCATTTGTCTTATAATTTTATTTTCTAAACATAATGTGGTCCACGCGTTTAGTCCCGAGACGAGAGTCGGTCAGTCGCATTTTGCGCTGGGTGCGCGCCCAAAATACAAATCTTTTCGATCAACTTCCGAGCGAGTACCCTCCCGAGCTTTTGCGGCAAATGATTTGGCAAGTTCTTCGTGTATCGCCTCGTTACACTGCCGCAAATAGCTCATTGCGAAGGACGATTGCTCGCGGAGGGAAAAAAAGGGGTCGCGCGCGCGTTCGCGCGTTGCAAAAATCCGGGAAGCCAAGGAGGAGCACGCGCCGCCGTCTATTACGCAATCGGTTGCAGACACGCACATTCTGTGTTGTCACAAAAATTCACGCGGGATGAACAAGCCGCGCTCAAGATAAGGTCGCGCCGGCCATGCCGTGGCCGTAGATAACCCAGGGGACCTCGGCTGCGCAGTACCAAAATGGCGGCTGGTTCTCGTAATCGATTGCGATGAATCGTCGGCACCTCTTAAAAAAAAAAAATCTTAACGATCTGTTGACAAGTCTCGGAAAAGTTGACACCAAACGAGCGGAGATTCAGAATTTATGATTAATGATAAATATTGCCTCAAAGTGGCGGCTAATCCAGTAATCGACTGTAACGCGTAAATTGTCAGTTTCTTAAAAAAAAAAAATCTTAACGATCTGTTTATAATCTCGGAAATGTTGACGCTGAATGAAACGAGTGAAGATTCAGAGTTTATCATTAATAATAAAGATTGTGTTTTAAAACAGCGATAGTCTCAATAATCGATTACATCCGCGTGAATTGCCAGTATTTTGACAAAAAAAAAAGCATTACTACTGGCCTGTCGATTGATAATAATAATAGTACAATGTAATTTAATGACGATTATTATATTCTAAAATAGCGATATTTTTATCTCGAAGAAAATCATCAATTATTTTCGATCAGAGATCGAGCGATTTTCAAAAGGATTAGATGGATTTTGTATAATCGATATTTTATATATATATATATATATATATCCCGAGGAAATAATATCACGGTGTTTATTCGTTCGTCAATAGGCACGACTTAAAATAGAAAAAGCAGTCGCCATTAAGTGTTATTTTATAATACTTGATATCATCTCCGGGAACGAATTCATACGTGGCGAGACTATTTGTCCGACCGACGATTTTTTGTGTTGTTACGATTACAGACCATAATTCTTCGAACGTAAATATTGTTCGTAATGAGTCGGGAACGTGTGTATATGTGTGTGTGCGTATGTAAGTAATCTTATTGGCGATCATGTAAACATGCCTGGGAAAACCTCTCGGTTTTAATTTAATTAATTAATTCTCTGGAAGATCCATCTTAAAAATAGCACAGACCTTCTTTGCGAATAATTGAAAATAATTATTTATTTCTGATTTTATTATCTTTTCTTGATATGAGCTTTGACGAAATAATTTTTGGACTTTTTGGGTAGAACTCGCGTGCGGACTTGACACGCAAAGTGCGTCTCAGTAATATTTTATTTTGCTCGAATCGCGTTTTCTGATAATTGCTTTATTTCACCGAGCCCCTCAATTGATTAACGGTATTCATCGACGGCACATCTTGACTTACTGTAGCACGTGGCATCCGCGCGTGGTTATTTCCATGATTCGCGCGACGGGAGCGAGTATCACGTACGAAGAAGAGGAGCGCATGTTTACGTGAGATAACGCCCAAAGAAATAGGGAAATATGAAGAAACGATCGTCGCTAGCGCATGCTTCTTTTCTTCTCGTCGTTCTCTTTTAATCAGAAATACATCATGGACAAACGGTATCTCGCGAACGGATCCTTTTTTCTTTTTCTTTTTTACGATAATGATTGACTCAGCGTTTTTATTCGAACGCTAATACCGACAGAAACGTTTCGAAATGGCGAAAATGCGCGCTTAGAACGAAGGCTAGAACGTATACATAAACCACTCCTTTTTTTTCTTGAAGAAAAAAAAATCACTTCACGTCTCAAACACCCTCGGGCGTATTTAGACGCCCGGCGAGGACGAGGGCGATCCGCGACGGCCATCGTCGGGGACGGATTTCGCTTGTCAGTGAATCGCGACACGTTTTGACTGCATGACAAATCGAAGGTTGTATCCTCGGCGTGTCGTATCGGGGCGGCTATAATAACGTTATAAGCAGACCGCGCCGCCGAGAGGTCAGCCGATAACCCGCAGCGAAGAGGAAAGAGCTCGAGGTTTCACGACGGTCGCCGTGGATCGTCCAACCCCGTCGATTTGGCGCACTCTAATCGCACCTATCTAACGGTAGACGAAAGAAGCCGCTGATGATTACGCGAGACGATATCGCGAGCGGAAACTTTTTCATTTTTACCGAAACATGCGTACGTATTAATTACACGTATTATGTTCACGATATGTTGAAGATAATGTGCGTTTAGTAATAATATATATTTATTGATTTATAGAATGTCTCTGAAAAAGTGTTATTGAAAAGGAGTTGATTCTTCGTGAAATAAATCGAAAATATGTATATAGAGTAAATTTTTGAATCGAATGATTTAAAAATGTAATGAATGATTTGAAATGTAGAGTAAATTCTTTTTTTCACCTAAGCGTGTTCTCGAGAAAAATTATATTGAAAATCGTAAATAAATTATAACGCTTTCTTAAGTTCTTGGACAATATCTTGTGTCTGAGATGATTATTGAAAATCGATAAATAAAAAATAAATTACAATACTTTCTTAAGTTCTTGGACAATATCTTGTGTCAGAGATGATAAAATGAAGTAATGGATCGAGAGAGTATATTGGTCAAAAATTCCATTTATGTACTGTCTTACTGAATAGTTTTTAATATTTTGCAAAGTGTAAATCTGTTATGTAAATCGAAATCTATGTGAAACTTACAAATTTTTCGATTATGAATGCTTCACGTATACGTGTAATTTTATATGCACAAAATGAAAAATAACAGTTGCATAACTTATGTATTTTTCTCGATATTGGAGATTGATTTTAACGATTCTACATTCGTCCTTGTTGTAATCTGAGTATCTGGATGTAGGAAATAAAAGTGTTTACGCGCGATAAATATTCGAGAGAAGTTATACAGGGTGGACTATTAAAGTATTACATTATCTTAAATATCTCTTGTTTAATTTAGGAAAAATATTTTGAGCTCGTAGAAATATTTCATAAGCTATAGATTTTTGATAGTTTTACCTTAATACGCAGACTAGCTAGGAAAATTAAATTGCAAAAAAGGTATGTCGTATGATTCTATTAAAACAAACATCGGTAACAATTACATTATATAAATATATTAATTATGAATATTATAAAGAAATTGTTGAATACATCATATTTATCTTCTTAAAACTAAGAAACTTTTATTTATAGAAATGATACATTAAAATAATTGGCCTTGTATATATCCGTATACAATACATATCGTATAATTAACAGAGCAAATAGACAAAGCCTAACCGATAAGATATAATATATTAATTCCAGCAAATTGAGAAAAATAAATTCTCCCTGCCGCTGTACTCTATTGTTTTCAAAAGCTTCTTATTTTTCCTTCTCGGCTTATTAGAGATATGCGCCGGTGCCGATAAACCACGCCGTGCTATCGCTGATGATTAGATCATTATCGCCAGATTACGAACACTTCCCTCGAATGCGAAGTTTTGAACGTTTGTTTGACTCGCGCCTCTAAGTTGCAAAAGATGTAGAGAATTCCAAAGCCGGATGATGCGGCGAATTATCTCTCGACGGCAGTAAGCTTCCACGGATCTGTTTACCAAATGCGCTTACCACATGCTCCAAAAATATCGATATAATAACACATCTATTTCGAATTAAAATAGGAGAGCGCACACACAGAAGCGCGTTACAAAATTCTGTGAAGACTTTTGAAGTTATACAAATGATTGCGATATTACGTGAATGAGAAATTAAAATAGAATTATTTGGATTAATAAATATAGATTAATATGAGAAATTTATATATAGTCATACAAATTTCTCCGTGTAATATATAAGTATAAACCAAATTACCATTCGAAATTCTTAAGATAAGTAAAATTGATGATACAATTAAAGATGTATTCAAGAAAAAATTTATTGAAAGTTGTTTAATTCTTAAGAAGGAATTCTTAGAAGGAATGTTTAATAACTTTTATCTTTTGTTGGACTGTACAAAGTGTTTTCGTAATTTGCGCCAAATACTGCTTACAATATATATTAACTTTAATGAAAAACACATCAAAAAGTCCTAAATTATTTTTTTTCCGATATTTAACGAAAAAAGTATTATTAAGTAAAGTGTATCTAATTAACGTCGTTCTTTAGATGAATATACATTCGTTCGTGAACTGCAAATCAGCACTGTCATTCTCACACACAACGAGACGCGCGGCTCACGGACGTATGCTCGTCTAATTTACAGAACAGCGTTAGTTAGATATGAATTTTAAATAAACTTCGTCGTTAAACATTGGAGAATAAAATGACTTAGGACTTTTCGACTTATTTTTCCGTTAAGGAATAACGTTATATGAGTGGACACTAAACACCTTTTTGTGTACTTACTTGCTGTTCTATAATTTTTATATACTATGTTTTAAATTATGCCAAGAAATGAAATGCTTATGCAACTAAATAACGTCTTTTTCTTAACGCAAAGTTTAAAAAAATGCATTTCTTGATGATTATAATCATTTGTAATTGTGTTTAATATCTACATAAACATGGTATGTTAAAGTTTAAACGTGACGTTAGCCATTCTTTTGTTATCAGTATTAATTATTTCTTTCTACCGCGCATGATATTGCAAAGTGTAACTGATCTGATACGAAAATAGCAACCATTTCGCTTATCTGTTTTTCTCTACTTCGTAACAGAGTATTCGCAAGCGCATATAATTTTATACATATTTTATATACATTTATATATACGGTATGTATAATGTGTATTACGCAGGCCTGCGGCTACATAATACATTATAGTTTTTTCCAATCTATTGAGCGGAATCAGCCATCTTTAATCACATAATCGATCGATGATGGATTTGCATGCGTGCATAGCACACACTCGACACGTGCTCGCGCCTCATTCTAACGAAAGCGCTTTAATGTCCTTCGCGCGTCGCCTCAAAAAACAAATATGCAAAACACCGTGACACTGCTAGAACACATGAAATCGCGGGTCACGCACACGGTGTCTCCACAGTTACCGGCGGATGTTTTTCTTGATTATTTCGAGGCTATTTTCCTTCAACAAAGATAACGGAAACGACTCGCTATCTTTCGCGATATATCTATATATGATACTTTTATCACCGGATTTTTTCTCCGGTTAAGAAAATCTGAAATGCGAGTGCTTTTCTTGAAAGATACAAAGGAATCTACGGAATCGGAGAAATTCAGGGAATTCTTCGCGTGAGAGAATTGAGAAATTCGTATTATATTATCGTACACGAAAACGTACACGTTACGCGACAAATATTTCTTTTGGATGCGTCATGTGTGTTCAGCACATCGCGTATGCGACGACGGTGAAAAAAAAGAAGGTACCGCGAAGGTTAACGAGACCTATTGACCTTTCGCAGCTTCCGAGAATAGACACTCGCGGATATTATGGAGTGCTACGCATAACGTCGACCATTATACCTGACGTTATTTTTGCTTAATATAGGAAATCGCATTCGCGATTTGTGGTCTCGGAACACGTTTGTCGCGGGAGCACGAGTGCGATGACGTCAGCGCTGTTTGGAAAAGTGCAGCGAGGGATAATCCGTAGGACGTGACTAATTGCCTCGAAAGTTAGGGTTTACGTGTAATATGACGTCACACTGCCGTTCCCTCGCAGGGATCTGCTGTCGATCGCGTTTTTTAATCGGCGTAATTTGCGCGACGTTAGGATAGGTCACCCCGTTACAATATACACACAACGTTACAAACTCTCGTCGTGACTCGAATTGATACTATTTTTATAATAATTATTGTTACCATGACGTATTTACATAATTAAATTTGTGCAGCTTTATCGTAAAGGAGGAATGTAAAAGATATCCATAAATATTAATCTTTTTGAAAGGGTCTAAATGGGCCTTTATTTGACTCTGACAATGAGTCTAGATAAGTGTTTTGCGGATCTATCGATCAGAGAAGGAGCGGAAAGGGGGAGAGTTACGGATGAAATTGATAAAGCGATATTTCGCTTCGGAGAAACACTTATATGAAAACTTGCTGAAAAACTTCTAAAGAGACATTGAAAAATGAAATATTGTTTTGCCTCAAAGGGGAAACTGGTATGACAGGTGTACCGTGACAAAAAAATCATGACGAGCACTTACTTCGTCGACCTGGTTGCAGCAGACGCCATTCTATCGTACACTGATTGCCATGTTTTTCTCGCATGATCATCATTTACATAATCATAAGCGACCGGAGCCGTCGTTGTACGAAGTTGATACGCGTCGTTGATGCTTCTTACTGTGTGCCGATACATTGCATACAATAAAGTCTTGCGGTCTACAGACACCGAAAGCACGCGTGTCCTCCTTTCAGCGTGAACCAATTACATACTACGAAGCTTTTTCTTCAGTAATTTGTAGTTGCGTCCTGTACTTACGTTTACTTTGAAGATATTAGAGGGTCACGTTTGCTTTATGTTATGCAAACGTCGAAAAAGGAGAGGCACATTTGTCTCCGAATAAATTAATTTTTTTTTGTGCCTGCCCAAATTCAAATTGAATTATTTTAATAAATACAAGTGATTATGTAAGTCTTACGTAAGATAATAGAATTTCTAGTATATAATTCTATGATCTATAATTTCGTAATATAGTATTTTTTATTTTCTTACTTGAGCCATATAAGTAGTCCTTCAATTTTTTAAAGGATAATTTTCGCTTTAACAAATTTCTTGGCACAAATTCTTTTTAATATTTATATTGTGACTAAAAACAATGTTTTAAAGGAAGCTTCGTAAACAATGTCTACTACAGATAGTTGGTATCAGTTGACTAAGGAAATTTTAAGAATTTTGCGTGTCAAATAAGTATTAAAAATACAGTTACATTTTATTAAAGATTTATGAAACGCGTCTCTAATCTTAAAGATAAATGCTTCCGGAGAAAAAAGAATAAATTTTTTCCATATTCAATATATTCTTGAAATTCTTCAAGAATATATTCTTAACATGTTTCCTTGTATGACATGTTGTTAATTCATTTCTATTTTCATTATTAGCGCTCTATTGTTTACCTCTTTTTTGCGAGGATCGTCCATTAATCATCCCCTTCCCCTTCTCCTCTCCCCATTTCCCTAATTGTTTTACGGGAAAACATTCCGACGAATCTAATGCATCGTATGTACATAAGTGTAACGACGAGCCAGGACAAGATTAGATTATCAGTCCCGAGTCATTCCTCCCCTCCCGTCCCCTCCGCTCGTTCTTTCCCACTGCGAGGCACCGTCTACCCCAGCGATCTCTCAAAACGAAAAATTCTATCCCGCACTTTAGTGCGTCCGTCGAGATCAAGCCGTCGTGCACGACTCCTCCGTGACTTCGCGTTAACTCCACTCTCGGAAAGTTGTACTCTCGATACCGAGGCGCGACGGCGCCGGGTCATGTCAACCGACTAGGGGCTAGGAACGCCGTGACGACAGAGCACCGCACACTTTGTACGCCGCTCTGTTTACGAAACAGCACGCACTGGTAGTGCTCTGCTCGGGCATTGCGACGATTTGTCTGCAATTCGAAAGTGGTCTCCTCGTTATTCCCCGACGATTGCCACCGCGAAACGCAGAGGGAAAAGGAGCGCTCCGTGATGAAGCTCGACGACGAGGCCTTCTCCTTCGACATGATCGGCCAATCTGATCTGGATTTCGGTACCTGTGAATATCTCGGGAACTGTGAGTATAGTGTGTTTGTATAGTAATAAGAAAATGTAATTCTTTTTTTCGACAGTCTGCTTATAAAGATTAGATTTCGATCTTATCGATGTCTCGATATCTCTTCAACAGTTAAAAATGCATAAGTTATGGGTACGCAAAAACACGACGAAAACAAACGAATTACGTGACGAAAAAGAACGGAAAATTGAAAGGTAAAGAGCGAAATAGTCTTATACGAAAAAAAAAGTTTAAAGGATAGAGACAATTTTCATAGCGTTATAAGTTAATTTATGGGAAGTCAGTATTTTCTTTCGTATTTCGTAAATATTTTATCTGTTTATCTAAACACTTAAACACTAAAGTATTAATCTGTTATCAATGCATTGCTATTCAGTATCAAATAGAGATTACGAATATCTTGGCTTTTTTTTCGACTGTCGTATCACATAATTTACGACGATATTGACGATCATAAATAAAACCTCAAAATTCAGTAATCCAAGATTGCTAAATTTAAGAAAGGAGAAATAAAGCCGAAAGTCGGATTGTGTTTATCGAAAAACAGATAATGGATATTTTTTTTTTAAATACTGTAAATTAATATTATATGAAATTTAAGATTTGCAATTCAATGCCTTGGGTTCTACTTCGTATATTTCCATTGACGTAATTAGCATTTTTTTTTATACAGAGCTAAAATAAAAAAGAAAAGAAAAACGGCTTGATACATGTATAAAAATACATATCGCGTAGTTGAAAATATTCGTTCTTCTAGAATTTATACAAGTCCCCTTTTTCGATCATCGACGAGAAAGTAACGAATATTCTGTATAACACAATTCGACTGTTATTTCGGTCGTGGCGCAACAAATTACATCACAATTACAGCAGCGCCAAAAACTTGTCAAACATTATTGAGAGGATGTATCCCATCTCTTGTTCATCTTATCTTATCTTATCTACACATGGGGGAGATACCAAATTTTTTTCATATAACCGTACACTTAGACGAATTATCTAATGGCACATGTAAACTATCTTTAATCCTATATCATCAACTCTACTCTTATTCCGCCGTTAAATTGCGATTACGATATCATTTAAGTAATGTATATTATTAGACTTCTCAAGTACATTGTATTTTTACATATTTTGCGTTTTATATGTAGCGTTGTGGTTTTTTTGTAACAGAATCGGGCGAAAAGTATAACATATTTCCATTTTCACCGTTCGAAAATCTTCCTGTTTTTCCGAACGTCCACGCAACTTGTACATGGATATAAAAACCGATGTGTATCCTCTAACAATTAACTCGATTAAATCAATTTCAAATCGGGCGCTTATCGGACAGATAATGATCGTTGAAAAAAAGCACGGGATATGAGCTTGCCGATTATATCATCGACGAGGTGTTGTCGCACTCGCCCGCGGTATCTCGCAATTAACGCCCGAGAAATCGGTCGTGTGACACGATACGAAATTCCTAAAAATATATACAAGGCAGATATCCAAAGACACGTACGACGGCGGCTCTACTATACGCGCCGGTATTTCTGTTCTCCCGATTACACCCGGGTCGCGGAATTATCCGCGGTCGTCGCTCGCCACCCCCGCAGATTTTTCGAACAATGCGAGGCACACCGCACCGTCGGTGATATACCGAGTGCACGCACACACAGGCGCGAGAGCTAATAAGCATACCCCTTCGCGCGCGGCACGGAAGAAAACGAAGGGCATGAATCACACTTTCATTCGCTGTCTCATTGTCCGTCGGTGATGCGGGAACAGGAGCATTCTGTATTGTACTTTATCGCAGGGAAACTGACTCACTTCGATTCTCTCTCTCTCTTTCTCTTTCTTTCCTTCTATCTCTTTCTCCCCTCCTTTCTCTGCGTCTGTCCACTCAGGCAGGAGCTTTGTTACACACGTCGTTTCTCCGTGGCCTGTGTTTGCGCGAAAAGCACGAGCAATCTCATGGCAGCAGTCTCTTTGTCACAGTCGTCCGATAACGAATCAACTGTGTAGATGAAAGAAAAAAAAAAAAACAAATGGTCTGGGCACAGCAGCGGTGTACGCTCTTTCCACACGGAAAACGGCATAGGAAAAAAGTTAATCGTTAAACGGACACATTCACGAATTTAAGGAAATTATTCTTTCACGACGAACAACAAGTTTCGTTTCAAGCTTACGTTTGTACCTGCAAAATTTTTATTTTATACATTAATATTTTAGACTTCGCAAAGAATCCTTTCTCAAAGGATTCTGCGACAAAATTCAAATTGAATTTTTAACTTTCAACTTCGCTCAACGTTTACGTCGCCTCTGACGCGCTATTGCAGCTGATCGCCGTTAATTAAATCGCTTGATCGTTATTAACCGCCCGACACGCCGCGCAATTACTCTTAAAATAGTTGGAAAACACGCGGTATATCCACGGCATAGTCTATGAATGAGATAAATACGTGCATGTGCGCGTGAGGCAATATATTTTCGACAAGGCAAGTCCCACTTTCTATATTTTTAGCCCGTTCCGACGCTTACGTAGGCCCTCGCGTAGTAAGAAAGAACGATGCAATTTTGCGCACATCTGATCTCAGGCGTCGTTACCTAGGACGCAGTGACGTAATGTCATCTGAGCCACCTGGCTCCGCGGCCGAGTCGTCATAAATAAAATGACAGCGTAATGACGGACATACGCCTCTTTTTTTGTGTCTTTTTCCATGGCAAGGACAAAGAACTTTGCGATTTGCATTCGCTGTAACGAATTGTTTTTCGTTATACGGAGCGCAGATTTCGTTACGAACGCTCCTAGGCAGATAAGTGATCGTCAATAGTCAATATCGTATCGTTTCCGATCTTATCGATGTGTATCACATATCTTTCGATTACTGAATTTACTCGACGATTATTGATATCTTCTAGATTACGACGAGATACGAAAGCTATAATATAGTGTGCATCTCGCGCCTGAAAGTTTTCTCAAAAATTGACACGAAGTCGCGTGTTCTCTTTCGTGAGATCGTCAGAGGATCGGTTTGTACGAATTTTTTTTTCGAGTACGGTCTTTCAAGAGCTTAAATATCCTTTAAAATCCGAAAAGATTCGCGGTTTTGCGAGGCGCACGATCGCGTTAACGCTCACGTCCGCGGCCTCTGGGCCTCCCACCATCGCGAAACGCGCGGCAAAGCACGACGGCAAAACGTGCGTACGTTTACAGCTGTTTGCCAGTCGTCACCGGACCGCCGCCGTGGTGTCTGGCGAAGGTCATTAACGCCGTCGTGATTATCACCGTTCACTCGCCGCCTGCTCGCGTTCCCGCTCGTCGCCGCGTAATTTTTCGGCACCGCCGTTGAAAATCGTCCAGTTTCGAGACGGCTGGAGCGATGGGAGACACCCGTCATCTCGCGTGAACACGCGTCTCGCGTCTAGGAAAGCGTTGAAAGAGGAGAGAGAAATAGAGAAAAAGGGAAAGAGAGAGAAGTCGGCAACAGACGGAAGCGGCGAAATTGAATTTCTCGATTGTTCGAATCGCGAAACGGGTTGGCGGTAAGAAAGTAAACAACGTCGCCGAGCAGCGTCGCGATAGTGATCGAGAGAGTGGCGATTCATCGAGATCGACGGGGACCGGCACGGAGCACCAACCGGTTGAAAAAGAGAGTCCTCACGATGGGCCTGGCAGGTGCGCTCCTGTTCCTTTTTATTCTCTCTGTTGCATGCGTCACATTATCGTATCATTCCCGTTGTTATATCTGCGAGTGGAGGATCGTAAGGGGATAAGTATCATTTTCCAATTGCGACAATGTTGAGATTCTTTATCAACTCTGTTACGCGCCACTTTCGTTTTATTTCAATAAACTGACCCTGCACGAACGTTCGTCGATTGTATTTGTCGTTTTTTCTTTATTTTCTGTTTTACTGATTGTGAAACGAAAACGAAGAAGACTGGAAAGATTTTAAAAATTGCTTAATAAAATTTAAATTTGAGAATTTTATTATTTGAAATGTTAAGTTTAATATATATAGTCTTTCGTAATTCTCCACTCTGCTATTATCATGCTAAGTCATCGAGTGTATAATGTCGCGATTACGTAACAAGATATTTTAATAAAAAAGAAAAACAAAATTCACAAGATGGTATGTAGGATATAGCCTAAAAACCGTAGCCAAAATTGAAAATAATGCAAATATTTTGTTGTACACTGCGAATGGTAGATCGAGTAAGTCAACCTTGTTAGAATTCATCATATAGATAGGCGACTATCCATATTATTGATATTACTCATATTATGCGAAAGATCATCGATGATCGACGCTTATCGAATTATTGGATGTATGCCAACTAATACTAAATCGCATGTTTCTATCCTAACGACCAGAGGAAAATTTTATTTAACATTATTCAACTATCTGCTTCATGAAATTAAAATAAACAATTACATTATTCGAAAATAAGAGAAACTTTCATAAACTAAAAATCAACTTTATGTTGATCAAAATAAAATTAAAAAATGTAAAACTTGATTAAGAAAACATACGAAAAAATTAGTCAGATTTTCAGATTGAATAGTTTATCGTAATAATAATTTAACTCTGTTCTTTAAGAAGTAAAAAAAAGAAGTATTTATACTTAAGTATTTATAAATATTTCGAAAATTTTAGTTCGCATTCCATATTTTCAAAACATATTGCTTTAATGAATTAAATTCCTTCGGCTCTTAAAGAAGCGACTGGACCACACTATCTGTGTCACGCTCTCCAATTCCGGTTGTTTATTCGACGTTACGTAAAAAAATAATCTCTCCGCGAAACGCGACGCGCGCTCGAAAACTTTCCGGCGACGATTAGAAGCGCCAACAGCGATCATCCTGAAGGAAGTTTTGCGCGCGTGACGGCCCCGCTGGCTCGCGTTCGATCTAATTGTGCCATGACCTAAACGTGACTTGCGTTTTCGCGTGACATTCCGCATCCGTGTGTGGCTGCGCACTGCGCGTTAAGGTCCGGTTGCATCGACAGTCTCTGGATTAATTAAGCCTGGCTCTAGAGTGACTCGCCGTTCCATTTTAGAATATATATCGCCTGTGACGATTGGCACGGAGGAACAAAATAATTCAAATAATTTTACTTCTCAGTGAAACAAACAGCAAGCTCTTAGCTTCCTGTCAGTTTCGACATTTATCTTTCATATATCTAAATTGTATTGGAGAAAATGACGAAGCAAAATAAAATGAAATAAAACTCAAGTTTTCGAGAGATAATAGATAACGTAAAAAAATCAACATTACGTAATAAAAAATTCTGATTTTATGTAAATATTGTGTATCTTTTTTTCACATAGAAACTATTTGAATATGTCAAGGATATATTTCGTTTATTATTTTGCAAATCTGTGTGACGACATTTATCCGTAAATAATTAATATCTTTTTAATTTTGGAAGCGGAATTTATTTTGAAAGCATCCAAGGCCTTTGTAAAAAAAAGGCAATTTTTAGTTTACATTTACCTATCTCTTGTAAAGAATTTTAATTCGAGGAGTGCATTGCAATCATTTTTAGACCGTGTATTCGGAGATACTGTGTTCACTTTAGACGCACTTTTTATACATTACTCTTCCTCTCTAAGGCTGAAATGTACAATTATTTGATCTTAAACGCGGAAAGAAGGAGGCAGCAAAAGCAAATAGATCTCAAGTCTCTGGTTTGCTGGCAGCACTCTCTCGAGTAGAGAACGTCGCAATTAAAAATCTCTGCGATGCGAGAAAGAGATAGAGAGAGAGAGGCCAAGAAAGACAGAGAAAGAGAGAAGAGCCCCTTATCATTCCAGTTGACACGTCGTCGTGTTATCGTCAGCGGCGTCGCACTACGAATATGCCGCGTATAGACAGTGGCGTATGATATTCCACGTTTTGGTACTCCAACTTCAAGCCTTGATAACGCCGAGAGAATTTAAAATTTCTTCGAACAAATAATCACGTTTTTGAAAAGAAAATATTTAAAAACGTTCACATAAGAATGATAATTTTTGAGAATATTCTTAATTTTCTTTTGCTTAGTTTGTCTTGGTAGACAAACCATATTTGAGTTAAAATATTAGACTAGTACATAATTTGCTTAGTTCTTTACGGAGCTTGTTTTATTCTTTTTTTTCTTTAAAGTATTACAAAGTTAAAATGAAATTAAAGTATCGCGATTTTTTCTTCAACATTATGGATTATGAATATAATGCGGATGTCTGTGAAAGCATCAAGCAGTATTAAAAAAAATTTAAGTAAAGAATTGAATGCATTGGGTAGAAGGCATTAAGTTTTAGACCTGGGGTTTTATTGGTCCGATGGAACGTTCTTGATTATGTGTCACTGCATGTGTGCATTCTATATATTGCGAGTGGCGCCGGATCGTGACACGCGCGTGCATGCGTGCGATTGACGCACCGATATAGCACGTGCGTAGACAACAAAAATTTACATATTTATAAAATATAAAAGTGAAAAATGGGAAAGGCATAATCGAAATGTTCGACAATCGTGTCAAAATAAATATTTAACACTAACACTTTGTAATCTACTTGATATCAGCGTTAGCGTTAACTATACAGTTAATGCGCCTAATTTCTTTTTTATATTAATTTTTAACACTCAGTACAATGGCTTTGTATCGAATAGAATCTTTTGTTCAGGCTATTTAGAATGTATTGAGAGATGTTGTAGAATCTTATTGCTGAAGGATCACGTCGTATTTGATTTTCCTTGAATATTTCTGGCGTAAGATAGGATCAAGAGTAGATATTAACGGAAATATGCCCGATGATAAATTTGTCCGATTGAAGATTACGGAAGATAGCGGATTGAATTATCGTGGATTGAAAACGCGTGTTTAATAGGCGCAGATCGTGCAGAAGGCTGAGAATCCTTAATAAAATGCTCGCACGGTCGGATTTAACAATGTTTGTTTATTCTAAGTTTGCATAGCAGATAATCGCGCTATAGAATATTTTTATGTTTATTGTAATGACCGATTATATGAATTATTAATAGGATTACATATTAATAGGAAAAGTGCGTTGCAAATAAAGTCTCCTTTTTTTTTTTTTTAAATAAGAAGCTAAAATTAAAACGATGACATAAGCGTTGATGATTTTTACGAGGGACGCAGATATTCTGAATCATGTCTGTCGCTCGATAATCGCATATTGCACGTCCGAGTTTCTTAACTCTGAAATAGTATAAATCTATAGCTGTCATTATTAAACGGTGGCCTATTACGCGTGACATTTGCGATGCAAAAAAGTACTACGAGGTTTTGTGAGATTTAAAATGATTTGTTCGCGCAGCGCGAGGTCGGTATTTAGAATAATTTGATGAAGCGATAAAGCGAGGATTACTCGATTTGCATTCGAGAGTTGCGCTTCGGGAATTTAATACGACGACAGAAAACAGGAAACGCAGTAGCAAGATGACGATAGAGAACTATGTGATAGACGCGGTGTGTTTCCTGTTTCAAATTGAACGCTGCTGGTCGATTCGAGTGCTGGTCAACAGGAAGGCGCGCTTTAAGGTTGGCCCCGGAGTAATTACGTCTTTTCTCTTCTTCCGTCGCCGTGTCCTCCCTTACCGTTGTTTGACTATGCTAATATTGCGCTAACAGCCTAGGCAAACTAGGCAATATATATATGTATATATATATAGCTGTGCGCGCCGCTGAAAACTCACAAAAGTAAAAAAAAAAAGAAGTAGGAAAGAAAAGACCGCCTCAGCTTCGAGTCACGCCGTGCCGCACCGCTTTAAGCATTACTCCGTCGCGCGGGGCATGCATAAATAATTAATAGCCTGCAAATTGATTCGCAGTGTCATTATGACGAGCGTCTAACGCGCGCACACACGGGCATGATTCCGTGTGAGAAAGACGAGGAAGAAGCGTACAGAAACGCGGCGCATAGAGCCGACTATCTTCTTCCTCTCCCGTGTAAACCCGTGTACGTATATTAAGCTGGAATCCATTAATTTTCTCGCGGCTGGGACACAGAGAGGCGTTACGTAACATAATAGGACACGCACGCGACGCGGCTACCGCGTACGTGTCGCAATCGCGTAGCTGCATTAACTTAAGTAGATATCAATTGGACACCTGTGAAGAGACGCGTTCTTCCACGTCGGCGGAGACACGCGGCGGCGAGAAAAGAGCTAAGAGAGCGAAGCTCTCTCCGGAGAAGAGATTACGATTCCGCGTTGGGCTCATTGAAATGACAGGAGTCAAAGGACACTTCTGTCGTGAACTTTTTAACGATAGAACGCTCGCGCAAAGCTAACGCGAAGATCGCCGTTACTTACAAGTATCGGCGACTTCAGTCTCAAGAAGAACCGAACAACCGAATCATTCGTATAAGGCGTTATGATAAACGTTCGGTAAACGCTGCGCGAAAGTGATGCACGAAAGTGAAAGCTCGACGCGGGGGTACCAGGGGGGGGGGAGGAGAAAAAGGAACGCAAGGAGGGTAATTATGTTATCGTGACCACCGCGTGTTTCAAGAAGGACTTCGTGTCTAGGATTTCGTGTCTAGGAATGAAAGCGATGGTGCTTTCAGATTGTTTCTTTTTCAGTGGAATTTTCTCACCTGCGCGAGACGACGTAGCCGGAAGGGAAGGCTAAAAAAGGCTCGCGCGTTCGCCAGCTGCAAACTTCGCGTTCCGCGAGGCGCGCGGAAAAAGGCTCAACGGCAGTACAACGTGTTTTCCACGTAACGCGCGGCGTTTGCCGCGTAAGGCGAAAATATTCGTGGCATTACGAATTTTGTACGCGGCTCGTGACGTGGCGTAATGCCCGTTCAAGGTAGCCCATTAGCTGTCGAACGAATAGCGCGCAATTAACCGTAGCTATCCACCAATTAATTTCAGCTCAGCGAAAAGGTCTCGGCGAAAACGACTCTTAATCTTCAAGGAAGATTAATCTATTCGAAGAGAAATATTACTTATTTTGAAGAAAAATACACTAATCGGGGAACCGGCCGATGTAAAATTCAAATTTTCGCCAAAGTCTGAAAGCGTTTTCGACGTAAAGCGCTTTCGTATATCTCGCGTCTAAATATTAAATTAATTGAATCGAATTTTTCCTAGTGTATATAAGTAAATTTTTCTGCTCGATCTTTCGATGAAACCTCGCGATTGAAAAATAGCGCGGTAAATCGGGAACCGTCTTACGATTTTATCCGCGCGACAAAGCGTGAAGAAGATTAACTTGAGCGACGGGGCATCCTCTGTTGTTTCACGCGACGTTCCCCGGCGTGTACGCACGAAATTGTCGGTGTCGTGTTAAGCAAACACATCGTCGGTTTTGCGACGCAAAGTTACCTTCGACTGCAGTTCTTAGAAAAATGATAGGACAACTCCGCGATTGACTGACGCAAACAGTCGTCGACATTGTCGCGGAATATCGCGCGCGCTTGAGACGAGATAAGGCTTCCGTGCGGATTAATCTCGGTTTATACGAAAGATGATTGAAAATGCAATTTCAGCGAGATAAGAATAGAAGACACGTCATTGATTCTGCTCTTCTAATTGTTCATGGGGGGAGAGTACGTGATCGATACATCTTTATTACATCTTCATCAAATTCGAAGTAGGACTTCCGTCTCTCCTTCCCATGCTCGTCCTCGGCTCGATGCGTCTCTATTGCAGGCAAACAATGCGTGGAATATATGATTACGAGTGTATATGATTTACAAGCGCGGCGTGGAACGCCACGCGTCTTTTCTGCGGAAGGAGGAGGGCCCCAGCTTCACGAGAGCGTCCTCGAGATGAAGATTAGGTGAAGGATGTGCGAAGGATGATTGCATATGCGCAAATGTTTTCGCTGGAGAGCTCCGAAGAGATCCTCCGCCATGCGTCTACGTTTGCGCGGCGGCGGCACACCTGTTGCGCCCGGTTTACGGTTATTGTCAAGTAACACGGTTGATCGCGCGCCCGTTCGCAAGAGAGGACGCCCGAGCGACTGTGTGCGCGCGATTTTGTAATACGATCGCCACGCACGGGAGAGCGAGAGGACAGATACAGTCGCGACACACGACCGGACCTTGACTCTACGAGTAATACCGTGTGTGTTTCAATAAATTCCATTCGCCTATTAGCGTATGTTCGCGTATGTTTCTCGGCCGGTCGCGTTTGCGAGACGTGCCTCACTCGCATTTAACGAGGACACGAAGACGAGGAGGTGAATCGAGAAGAAAAGCGGAAGAGCAGTCGGAAGGAGCCGGAAGGGAGTCTGGCTTTTGCGCGAATTTTTATCAATTTTTAAAGCTGTGCAGAAGCTCAGAAATTCTGAACTCGCAGACATTCGCGAGCAGGCCAAGATTATCGTATTAACCACAGTTTTATCAAAGTACCGATCTGCTGACGCAGGATGATACAGAAAACCGCGTACGCGTAACATAGCTGACGCGAATTCTTTATAATCATTTCCTTCGTCGCGCGACGAAGACCATTTTTTTTTCTTCGCAACGCGATCGGAAACTTTTAATTATCCTGTTTCGCCGAAATCGAAATCTCGCGATCGATGCGTTCCAGGCCGCGAACGCCTCGGCTAATTGTTTTGAGAGATACGACGGTTGCCTAGAACAAAACGCTCTTAATCGTCAGCGATCGTGGACCGTGAATCATCGCCGAGATTTGCGTTCCCGGGATATGCGTGATGGACTCGAGACGCGCCGATAAGGCGCGCGCCAAACGGCTTTATCATCGGCCTAAACAACAGGGTGTTGCCTTTAAGGTTGCACGCGGTCGGGGTTGCTGTGCGTGTGCGTGTACGCGCGCGCAGGAGCAGATGCGGATCACCAGGCGTTAAGCCTGTGTCAGATTACCTATGCATTGGAGATTGAGGGTTGCGAATTAAAATTCTCAACCAAAATTAGAGCAAGATAGATTAAAATTAAAACCTATCTAATCAGCCAAATTCTAATCTTTAATTCGCAGTCCTAAATCTCCAATGTTTAGTTCTGACACGATAGACTTTGGCACACGTGTGATAGGCTCCGTCTGGTCTAGGCGGCGAGCGACGATAGCATCTTCAGCGGGATCGTGGGGACGGACCGGAGGGTATCCGGGTGTCGCCGTTCCAAAGTCCAGAATCCGCGACGTCTCGGCTAACGAGGAGGACGGGGTTGGGGGGAAGGGAGAGGCTGGCTAGTCGAGTATCCGATAATACTACCCTTGTTTCCCTAATGTCAAGGTCGCAGAAGCGATAGACGCACAATTATCCCTGACTCGTTTCGGGAAACACCATCGTGCAATGCTGAGCGAGCGTGAATACCGCTGACCACATCTCGAGTGGGGTTGCCGTTGAATATGAACGAGAATTGGAATTATGTAATACAGCAATCTGGAATTCCTTCGCTCCTGCGGAGCTTCGTTGAGTCCAATTGAATCATTTGCTAAATTTATTCGGCGATCTCGAGTGATGGAGATTTCATTGAAAAGTAAAACTGAACTTGTAAAATTGAATTTGTGGCAGATATTCCAGATGAAAAATAAATTGATAAAAAAAGAGAAAAAAACGATTGATATTTTATTCGAAAAGTTCCATTTCATGCTATCTTTTCGTCTAGACTTCTTTACGATCTTTACAGTTTACACAATTTACTCTGTAAACTACGTTAATTTATGATATTCACGCTGTACTGGATTTTTTTATACCTTAAATAAATCTTCTTGGTTGATTTACATTTGTGTAAGCGTAAAATACTGAAATTTGTTTTCTTGAATGTATGAACAGAGTTCTTAGCAAGACATCGGATGACATCGTGAATTATTCTTTTATTTCTAAAGTTGACGTTTCGCCACTTGTCAAGTTTATTCGAAACAAAGTTTGTCCTTTTTTTTGAATTATTTAAATATATTTAAATATATTTAAATATATTTATAAATATATTTATAATACATATTTGGTAATTTTTTCATTTAATAGAATAAACTAGTAAAGTTCACCTCTCTAAGCTCTCTCGATCGCACTAAACACTAGCGTAATGTATTTTATTAGAAAGGAATTGTGCAGTCATGTTTAGCGTTAAATATCCGACGTAAATGTGAGTCATTACGTTTAGAAAAAAAAAATATAACACATAAATCCATTATATATGCGTCCATAATTCGTGCGACACGTGCCGTATTGTACGTTAGTGTTTTTTTCCCAAATTACCCCTTCTATCCGAACGATCATTCGCCGCGAACTGTAATTGCCCCCTGATTGCCTACGTAACGCTGCGTTTTCCTGCCTTCCCTCGCGAGGCTGTGGAAACGCGTTTAATAAGCCGATAAATATCCGTTGCGCAAGCGATTTCGAAAGCTCTGCTACGTTTTTCTACCGCGCGCGCAGAGATCGCGCGGGCTGGAATCACGAGCGAAGGAAATCTGTCGCGCGACACGGTGACCGCGCCCTGCAAGATCGAGGAATGTGTAATGAGCCAGCCAAGATGTGCTATTCTTTGCGAACTCGAAGCTCATTTCAACTCGGAGGCCATTTCAGTAGACACATGAATGAGTGAAAAAATTTTGATACCAGCCAGTAATCTAACTTTCGACATTTATGATGTAATATATCTACGCCATTATTTATATACATATAATATATATGATGTAGATATGATGATGAACAGGCGATTGTGGCACAGAGAGTTGTGTATCTGCTTTCGATGCCGAAGACCCGAGTCAAAATCCAATCAGAAACATCGGATAAAAATAATTTTAATTGTATTAAGTCTAAGGAATAAAAGAAAGAAGAAAAAATTTAATAAATATTGAAAATTGAAATACAATGCTCTATTATAAATAGAAAGAAATATCAATAAAATTAAATTAGTTTCTCTTTCTTTTATGAATTCCATAGATTTCATTGATACAACTATCCGTGCTATCATATCGCCAATGTCAGGGATTAATATATTTCTTTAATTTATATTTGCAGAAAATGTACTTTTTCATAGTCTAATTCGAAAACACGCGTGCCGTTTCTGCCGCGTCATTTTCTTATGTAGCCACTATTTAGTTTCAATAAGACGTCTCTGACGCTTTTTCAGAATCACGGATACGATAAGCATAATTTTGTGATAGCAAAAAATCGAATTAAACTTATTTAACTTCCGGTTGTTTTTTGCCCCTTCCAAGATTAGAGATCCGAGATAAGATCAAGAATTGCCTATAGCTGCCGCATATTGCGACGACGATAAATGATGAGATTTTCGCTCAAACAGAAGTGGAGCCGTAATAAAGTTTTCTTAATTGTTTGACATTATCAGTGACATGATCAGCCTTAGTTACGCATAATGTTTGAAATTAAAAGCGATCGTCTGTTTATTGCACATCTATCACATGTAGTTTTTATATTCAAAATATACAGATAATTTAGATAATTATATAATTAGCTGAAGGAAAGCGTAAAGTCATACAGATTATTAGAGCTATTCGGTGCGTTTTTTTCTGTGCGGAAAATAACTAAATAGTATAACCTACTCATTTACGACGATGATACGCCGGTAATGATATCTCGGTAATAAAGTCATTAAAGGGCAGAGAGGGAGGGGCGGTATCGCGGATTTTTAATCTAGCCGATCTCGCGTTGGGGATCTCCTTTCGTTTGGTATTATACAAATATTTCTCACAGCTATAAATAATTGGCCTGTATACTTTGCGAATTGAGAAATAAAGAAGAGGAAGTCGCGCGGCTAAAGTTTTACAGTATAGGAAGAAAGAGTTACGGTGCAAAAAAATCACCTATCAATTAACTCTATTATACCGCACGTTATAAATTATTCCAAGGCCTCGGATCTACGTCTTTCGCGCGATATCTGTATCTCCGTGGTATTTCTTGAAGGCACGCACGAGAGTTAATTAAAAGTAAGAATTAAAACGTTCACGCGGTGAAGTATTGAGCTGTTCGCACGATATGTCGATGTTACATTTATAACGGTACTCTGAAAATTGTAAGAATTCACGTTTAGCAATATGGATTTACATCTTATTCGAATTAATGGTGGTTTGCGAAATGTTTAGTATAGAAACAGGAAATTAAAATTTCATGAGATATCAAATATACAAATTTTTAAATGCGGGAAATGATTAAAAATTAAAAAGATTTGACTATATAATTATCGAGATGAAAATTTCCGGAAAAATACTTTCATAATATTATATGTTATATAATATATAATATATATAATAATTGATTGCATCGGTTGATATTTTTTTTATAAGAACGCTTCATATAACTTTTGAAATGCACTTCACATGCACTGACCTAGTAATAATTAAAACGGTCAAAAAATGATTTCAAGAGCGTGGCCGTTTACGAAAATAATTTCCTTTCACGCATACTCAGCGGTCAGCTTTTGTAAATTTTCAATATTTCATCACGACTGACATACTTAAAGTTTTATTATTATGTTATCTTTCATCATCACAATATTATTTCTCATCATTTTGCATCATCAAGATTTATCTATTAGATTGATCTTTAAATAATAAATACAGTAATTAATAATGAATATAAGTAATTATTATTATAATATTACGTATTTTTACATTCTTAATAATAAAAGTAGACGGTGCATGGAAAATTTTTAAATTTTTGCATTGCTCGGTCCATATTACACTACTACTACTTATTATATTGCTACTATATATGTTTTTATCGTGCTATATATTTAGTTTAAAAAATATATTTTTTCTTTTTTATCATATAATTTTTATATAGTTATTTTAATCCACTTTATATGTACAAACAACGATGTTATAGAGATAATGTTGTACTAATTTTATCTTTTAAGAATTTCAATATTTTAAATGATAATGAATAATATATCACAAATAGATATTTTTTGAGTTTCAAAAACTTTCAAGAATTTTGAGTTTTTAGTTTGAAGCAGTTTGAATTTTTATGTGAACGTAGTATTTGGAAACCATCAAACGAAGGACTCTCGAATGCCTCATTCTTAGATACGTGTTATGCGAATCGATCCTAGCTTCAAATCAATTCATTATTCGCTAGGCAATTTATTACTCATTATTTTACCGTCATGTGCATTTCCTCAAGGTTCGCGGCGATTTGCATAATTAACCCCTACTGACCCAGTATTGGCGGCAGTATATCCATGTTATTAAAATCTAAGATTTATTCATGCCGCAACAATTCATTAAATATGGCACAATGTCATTGGCGGAAGGTATAACTTAATATTTAATTTGTAAGTATAATTCCTCAGTTTAAAAATGATTTATTTGATTTATTTAATTTCAATATCTTCATGTTTTTCCTTAATTTTCGAACTCTTGTGCACATTACGTATAAAAGAAGGCATCAATTTCTATAAATTTTTACACCATTCGATCTACATTACGTTGATATTCAATGCTTTTATTGTGCTATATTCATTTTTAAAAAGATATATCTTATCTTTTGTTATATAATTTTTACATAAAATTTATTATTTCAATTTATTATGAGATTATTTATTTATTATTATTTTTAAATTTATTATGAGACGTTTTCCTATATTTGTAACTTTATTTTTTTGATATCCGATACCAATATTTACGAGGACGTTTTCGATCTGTATACGCTAATTTTATTTAAATTAATAATGATATTATACATTAATTTTAATTAAATTAATAATGATAACAAACATTGAATATATTTTGTATATACGACAAAAATCTTGAATTATACTATTTGAAACTGAACAATTATATTGAAAATCTTGGAACTCCTGATCATTTCGAAAGATAAATGCGTTTTTGAAATATATATTTCTGTCTCCAACGCTTTATATTATTACATCAAGCCGTTTTATATATAGACATTGGTAACAAATTTAAGAATTGTAAATGTTTTAACGTAAATATTCGTGGAGTTCTAAAAAAAAAACTTGTCTTACATTCAAGGCTTTAAAAGGCATTAGCATTTGCAATCTTCAAGGTTTTTCAAGAACTTTTAGTTTGAAACAATCCAAATTTTTACACGCAACTAAAATATTTTAACTTTTTAAAGTAGGATCTGATTCATCGCTAACATTACAATTGCTCCTTCCTCATTTCTAAAAAAAAAAAAAAATGAAAAAATCACTCAGCGTGTACTAACGTCAAGAAGGGCCGATTGAAGAAAGTATTTGTCTGTTTCGTGTTGCAGACGCAGATCTGGGCATGGGCGCAGGTGCAGCGGGTGGACCCGTCCTGACTCTCCCTGGTCCAGGAGTCAACGCCGCCCTCTCACAAACATGCGCCATATGCAGCGATCGCGCCACGGGGAAGCACTACGGCGCCGCGTCTTGCGATGGCTGCAAAGGCTTCTTCCGCCGATCCGTCAGAAAGAATCATCAGTACACGTGCAGGTACGTTTGTATCGTGATATTTTAGCGCCAATCCGACGCGCGTTTTAGCGGAAAGTGAGTCATGATGTAGCGAAGCTATTTCTTCAAGGGAAAATCACCCCTCTTTTCTCTTTTTTTTTTTACAGATTTCAAAGGAAGTGTCCGATTGACAGGGACAAGCGAAATCAGTGCAGGTATTGCCGACTGCGGAAGTGCTTCAGAGCCGGCATGAAGAAGGAGGGTGAGTTTCTCTTTTTTTTTTTTTTTTGCGAAGTCGTTCGTCGCGCACTGTGAAATTTTCCTCTCGAAAGACACGCCTGCAAGATCCTTACAACTTCCGCCAACTTCGAGAGTTTCCTCCAAAGAAATTTAAAAATATTATATATAATATTATATATAATATTTTTAAAGATTATATATAATATTTTTAATTAAATATATTCGATATAATATATCTAATTGTAATGTAGCAATTAGATATATAATATATATTTAATTGCATGTCACACATAGTGATGTGAAGCACTCGTTTCTTAATTTCGAATACTTTTTCTTACGTGGAATTCATTTTTACAGATATGTCTTCCGTTACTCTTCTACCTGAAGAGTAGGGAGCTTATGTTAAAAATTCCTATGATAATTTTCACAGCCGTGCAAAACGAGAGGGATCGGATAAGTTGTCGGCGACCGAGCAACGAGGATCCGCCTGATAAGAACAAGGGCCCGTCGAAGGAGGACGTGGTGAAGGCGGATGCACGCGCCGAAATGCTCAGCAAGCAAGTTGGCGGGTTAGAGGTGAGTAGAGGGCTTGACCCCTAGCCGAATCGAATATTTATAAATCACGGTTCGCCGTTCGTTAACAAACGCAAATGAAAATTCGGCGCATGGCTTAATCGCCGTCGTTTACTTCCGTCAATACTGTGTGCTTAGCAATTCTTTATCATCGTTCGCTAAGCATGAGCGTTACAAAACTTATATCAATCTCTTCTTAAATTCGACAACGATCAAATTCCATTTCTTGTACTAAAAATGAAACAATCGTGAAATAAAGTTGCAACGTAAATTTATATTTGGACGATTGCAAAAAAATTTAATTTTTTAAACATTCTTTAACGTTTTAAATTAACGATTTAAATTCCCGATTTAAGATTGGACTTTGTGCTTAAAGATTGGCTATTTAAATTTATTATAATTTATTAGATTACTAGTAGATTCGGAAAGAAAGGGGAAAAGAGCAACATTTCTATTTTTATAATACTATTTAACTAATTTCAAATCTTTGTATTTGCGTTTGCAATATAAATGCGCAATATTTTATCTTTTTTCTCTTTAATTTTGCTTTATTGAATCGATTTATGCCTGGAGGATAAGACGAAAAATCCGATATATTTTAATATCATTTCAATAATATTTCTGCGTGAATTATTTGAATTGTACAAACAGTAATCTTCTTTGCTTAGAAATACATATCTTAGCCCTTTGCTCCCTTTAACGATCACGATGTTCTGATGATTCGTGTAGCTACCGCAGCCAGACAGTCCGAACGGCGAAATTGATCTCAGCTCGAAGCGGATAGCTGGGCTGAATGACGTGTGCGACAGCATGAAGGAGCAACTGTTGATCCTGATCGAGTGGGCCAAGTGCTTCGACGAGTTCAAAGCGCTGTCGCTGGACGATCAGGTCGCGTTGCTGAGGGCCCACGCGGGCGAGCACCTGTTGCTCGGGGTGGCCAGACGTAGTCGGAACTTCACGGACGTGCTGCTGCTCGGCAACGATTGCATCATCATGAGAAATTGTCCTGGTACGTAGAGTTCGTAGCTTTTAACGGGTTGCACGGTTTCTGTAGCTCCTAAAGTTTTTCCTCGTGCGAGCGGAGCGAGAGCGGTGCCGAGCATATAGAAAATTTCGACGCGTGTATGCCTGAGAAATATCTCGCGTTTTCGAAAGGACAGCCCGGGCGGCTCGTCGAACGCGGTTTCTCGGCATTTTTTGACGTCTGTCTCTTCGTCTCAGACTCGGATTGTTCTTGAAGACGCGTTTATCAAGTCCTGTTCTTTTTATTTTTAACTGAAAATTCTTGTACCGTTTATTTTCTCTCTTTTTTTTTTCTCGTGGAGAAAGCCTAAAGTTTGTAAGTATGCCCGACACCGATCTGCGCTCCGTTCACGCTTCTCCTAACACTTTGTATGCTGCGTTTCGGTTTCGCTGAATAATGATATTAAATGTAACGAGGGTACATGGGTATGGACGGGAGAGGCGGAGGGAGGGGGGGGAGGGAGAGGGGGAGAAAGAGGAGACTGTGCTTGAGAGTTAATTCTCTGAGATAACGCTCCTTTTTGGACGAAGATGAAATATGCGAGGTGAATATTAGGCAAATTCTGACCAGTTTTCTCCTGGCGCGCGTTGCGCAAACGATTCATCCAGCCGCGTCTCGGGCATCTATTTATGCATACGCAAAATACAGTAATTAGTATAAATACGAAACGTTTGCAAGAAATAATGTATAGAACCTAGCGAACGCTCTTATACAAGAAAAAGTCTATACTGAAAGGCACTTCTTCATCTTTAAGATTTTTGTTTCTTCGTTGCAGTCAGAAATGATATTAAGTTGAAATAAATTAGTTTTTTTTTTCGATAAAATATATCGATAATTTTTTACTATTTAATTATTATTTAAATGTATGCTACTATTTAAATGTATAATTCAGTTTGCACGTCTACTTATTTCCCACAAAAATTCTACAATGACTGATTAAGATTTAGATACGGTTAGTTATTGATTCACGAACCGGAAAAAGAATCGGTATATTTTATCAATTCGTATTATCGAAGGCGCATGGCGCATGATAATGACATGCAGAAAATTTTATTTATTCCAACGTGTAGCGCAGGAAGAGATCCACGTGATTCCTTGCTTCTGACATCATAATTCAAAGTGGTTGCAGTGTGTATAAGGAGCCTCTTAATATGAGCAAAATAAATTACTATTTTAAAGGCTCGCTCTTCGTATTTTTTTTTTTCTCGCGAGCGAGCGCGCGAGCCGTGTTTTCGAATCTTCGCATTTCAAAACTTTAATAGATCCGAAGGCTTCGAAGAAATCTACGAAGCTTATACAGGAGAAACGAAGGATTCGCCTTTTTTTCCCTCTTTTAATAAGCAAGGCTCGAAAGGATCGACTGATCTTTTCGGCATAAAAGTATACAAGCAGCGCGCGTTTCCCGCATGCGCTGCATAGAACGTTTCGGGAAACGTTGCGAATAGCATGAATATGTGGTTTCTTATCTTAAGCGAGCGAAGATATCTTGACTGCCGTCGACAAAAGCCGTCAATATTAAAGCAACGCGTCCTTTTCGCGCGGACTGTGTCAGCGTTTTTTTTCCCCGCGAGAGCCGCCTGAAAGAGAGCCCCTTCTTCTAAATAGCCGATTCGACGGCGACCTTCACCTTTTTGCTTACGTAATTTCACCGTCCGCATCGTGTCGCGGACGCCGCGATTTGTGTTTCATGCCATGCGGCCGCGCGAGCGCGCGACGCTCCCTCCAAAACGTTATATCCCGTTTCATCATAAATCCCGTAATAAAACCGTAACCGCATATCAATTTTAACTGACGATCCGACGGAGAGAAGGAAGAGAAGTCTCGCGAACTACCGGAGAGCCAGCGGTTGCTTTCGCTCGTCTATATAAGTAATTTTTCTTCCTGATGTATACGTAAGACGCGCATGTGTGCAAATGGATTTCATAATATCTTAATATTTTATCGGTAAACACGTAGGTCTTTCCTCGCATATCGGATCTATATGGTGAGTCGCGAGACACAAAAATACCTCTTGCATATCGGATTTCTCTATATCTTTCGTTTTCCTTTATTTCTTTCCCGAAATGTAGCAAATACGTTCGAGATTTTGTCACGAGATTATATCACCGTTTGTTTATGTTGTCATGTTAGTGCAAGTTTTATACGTTTTTACGTATTAGTGTGCTATAAATATTCACGTAATTCTATATACTTAGTTGTCTCACGCGTTTTTGTTACTGAATAAAAAGCACGAAAATGTATTGACTACTGTGTATTAATTTTACTCGAATACCTGCAATTTTCTTGCAAGACGCAGACGTTTGATTGTCAATCCTAATTATCACAATGTATCAGTTTCTGCAAGTCGGAGTAATTTTGCGAAACAGACGGATGATTTTCCTAATGCAATATTGTTTTTTTGCTTTTTTTTCGGAATCTACCATTTTATTGCTAGCCATACGAGGACAAGTGCATTAGTCGACGCATTATGCGACCGATAAAAGGAATGCCATGTTACGTCATCTACTTTGTCGCGAGCTAATCGTATTTTACAATGTAAAACATTTTCGTGCGGAATGTTATCTCTCTTTGTGATTAACTTTATTTAATGAAAGGAGGCTTGGTGTTGAGGGTCACGCGCGAAGCGAGTTCGAAATCTTCCTAATTTCGATAAATATGCACAGATAAGTGATATTTTGTCGTCAATATAAACCAATGGATATTTTTTTCAAAATCAATGAACAATGCTTAATTAAGTTAAATTTCTTCTTTAATCATAGATTTTCAGTATATTAGTCATCAGTACTTATTATATCACTAAAGTTTTTTGTAATAAATACAGGGTGTCCCGAAATTTGCGAATCAAAATATCATAGCAAGAAAGTCTTCGAAAAATTAAGTAAAAAAGTTATTTATAAATTTTTAATTTAAGCAGTAGTTTTTGAAATATAAGAGTTTAAATTTAGCCAATTATAGATTACGATTAGACGGAAACATGTCCGTGAACGCGAGTATTAATCTATAATTGGCTAAATTTAAACTCTTACATCTCAAAAACTACTGCTTAAATTAAAAATTTATAAATAACTTTTTTACTTAATTTTCGAAGACTTTCTTGCTATGATATTTTGATTCACGAATTTCAGGACAACCTGTATATATAATTTCAATAAAGTTTGACGAATCGTTTTATGAAAATAGTTCCTTGACAATTTCTTGTAATTTGAATCTTTTATAAACTTGCGAATTCGATTTGATTGGTGTTATCAAAATTTAGATTATCCGGATAATTTGAATATACGATTTAAGTAATTGGATAAGAATGATTTTGTTGATTTAGATAAAATGTTATTGAAATAAATATAATTTTCTCGGCTACATTTGCAGTCGTGATTTGTGGAAATGTATGTCGAGGAAATTTGTACTTGCTTTATAATATAATATAACGAATCGCAACGCGCTGGCAATCTATTGTTTTATGAACTGAATGTCTGTTTTCGTTGCACAATTACGGGGCTTAGGTGGTTGACTGAGTCCGGAATTCGTGTGTTGTGTGCCACTTTAAAATGCATGTCAGTGCATGAACAATTGATGTTTGGTTTGCCCATCTATTAAGTTGGTGCAGAAGAGATCCTTATTTACTTTTCACATTTATCTGACATATTTATTAAATTAATTAAAAACGAGTATCTAGTCGAAGTTGGAACTCCTCTTTTTTTCATCTAAGAAAGAATTTTTCAATTTTCTCCTCAAGGAAGAGCCCCTTATTTGTTATGAAATTTAATGAAGAGAACAAATCTTTTGCACCGACTTGGTAATATCTGCGAGACGCAGATATCCTCTTTTTCTTTACTTGTTCCACCGGACTCAGTTTCTATGAAACGAACGAAGGAACAACGACGTAATCGCGTCTATCAGTAATATCGTTGCAATTTATAGAGGGAAGCAACCAGCAGGATCTGGACATCAGCAAGGTGGGCATCAGGGTGATGGACGAGCTGGTGAAGCCGTTTCAGAAGATCAAGATCGACGACACGGAGTTCGCTTTTCTCAAAGCCATCGTGTTCTTTGACCCGAGTGAGTGTCTCGTTTATATAAACTCGAAGAATAACGCCACGCGACAATCCGATGATTCGCGACGCGCGGTATTACGCGTACGCGTGCAGAATCGAACGGAATAGAAAAACGTTGCCGCGCGACGATATAGACAATAAATGCGTGCCGTTAATATACATAGATCGAATACAATTCGCTCGCAATAATCTCTACGCTCTTGCGATCAATTCGGTCTCGTTGAGGCAATCACGCCTCGCGGTTTCGCCAGGCTTTCATAAACAACGCAAATCATCGCTTATTTATAGATATCGGCGAGGCAGAGAGGCGAGAAAGAAAAAAAAAATCGCGCGTCTCCCAATTCGCGTTGATGCGTCGAGATTTAATAAGCCGATTTAATAAGTCGATTTAATTTAATATTAGTCGTTGCATCTTCATCCCTCGATTAATTTACAATTAACGCGATACAGAATCGAGAATGATCATCGTCGGCGATAGAGCGACCCTTGGGTGACCGAGATCCCCGCGATCGGGGACAATCACGCTTCTTTTCCCTCTACATATTCCCCGTTCTTTGCAGACGCGAAAGGACTGAGCGATCAGAAGACGGTCCGGGAGCTGCGCCACAATATCCAGATAAAGCTCGAGAATCACATCAGCGATCACCGCTGCGATCTGCCCGGTCACTTCGGCGACATCCTGCTGATGTTACCGGCTCTGCAGTCGATCTCGTGGCAGATGGTCGAGCAGATTCAATTCGTCAGGCTATTCGGGGTGGCGCACATCGACAATCTGCTTCAGGAGATATTCCTGGGCGGCACCACGTCGGAGATGAACGGCACCGCCACCCCCCTGCAGATTACGAACACCACGCCGGGCAGTTACATGAGCAACAACGAGAGCCCCAGCAGCCCCCTGACGCCGGCGAACACCGGCAACCTGAGTCCACAAGCCGATCAAATGCCCGTCATGATCCTGAGGGATCTCACGCCTCCGAATCAGGATTTCCGATATTTCAAGCAGGAGCCCAGCCTCGAGCCCGAGACCAGCTTCTGACTAGCTTCGGGAACTGAGCTCACCGCTGAATAGCCAATGTTCTGCTCAAAAAAAAAAAAAAAAAAAGAAATTGAATTGCTCAATTAGCAAAACAGCGCGTATTCCGTTAGTCGAATCAAATGTGATTGTTGATGTTGATCGTGGAGGGCGAGAGGAAGAGAAATATCGACACTGTAATTTAACGGTGCGGTATGCTGTGGTCACGTTTCCTAATTGCAGCTCACGAATTAGCCAAGGCCCGCGCACCTGTACAGATAACGATTAATTATGCCGATCAAGACGAATGATGTGATAAGCGACAAGATCGTGCCTAATTGCCACTATTTTACTTGCTATTACCACTGTCGCGACAAGTATTCGGGCCATTTCCAAAATCCGGGCCAGAGCTCGAGAATAATACGCGTGGCAGTATAACCGTGCAATTAATAATAATAATTATTATTATCGATAAACTTGGAGCAGGGAGTGAAACCGATTCCGTCGCGGTGGATTCCGTTGGTATGCAAAAAGGAAGGACTCCTAGCCTTATCGTAATGATTGTAGCACTACTTCAATTGTGTGCGACTAACATTAGTAAGGCTCGGATTTTCTATGCCTTACTGACATAGGAACTCGAGTTCAGCGAAATAATATCGGTTTCGAGCCCTGATTTAGAGAATAGAAAGTAAGGTCGTATCCGTTATATTTTTGTACATACAGAGGTATGTCTGTAAATCGAGTTAAGTGGACGGAAACAATAGGAAACATCGAGCGTTGATGTAACGAGAAATATATCTATTTTTTTTTTCTACTATTCTGCTCAGTCCAAATCTGAATGAATAGCGTTATTATTCGTGATGTAATGTAAATAGCATGATGCAGCAACACGTATATATGTAACATTCCAAGTGTAGCCGTATCGACATAAGCGTTATAGATAGTCTTAAAATATATAGCTGATGGGACGCACGCGCTAACGTGATCATCGAGTGCGGGTTCCCTGCAAAATGAAAAGTGCGCCATTGCAATGCAATTTACCGTTAGCAGTAGTGATGAGGAGTGCACAAGCGTTGGCCATTTTGCGCGTGCGAATGTCGAGCTGTGCCTAATCAAAACGAAAAAAAAAAAAAATGGCTAGTGCATCTTATCGCGGTGTTAGTCTTTAGCGAAATGTCAACGTTGACATTTATGGCCGGATAGAAAGCAATAGCATAATAATTAGATAATAAAGTGTAGAGAGAGAGAGAGAAGTATAATGAATAGATACGAATTATAATAATATGATGTAATACAAATACACGTCGATTGTATAAACATGCATCGATTGCATGGGGATTTGAGTTACAGTTATGAATATTCGAGAACAGTTATGAATCATGAGAATAATTTCGTGCAAATATGACTCGAGACGGGCCAGCGAATCGCTACCATTTCAAAAGCATTCGGCAGGTCTGATAATAGTAGGCCTTGAGCTAAAAAAAAATTACGCAACCTACGTGCGTTAGAATCGTTAGACGATAAAAAAATCTGCAAATAATTTTATTTGCAACTGTTTTCTTTGCTTTTTTCTATTTTTTTTTCTTAAATTCGACTATAACTTAATTCGACTTAACTTTTGGTTATTGCAATAACCTTACGAATATGCCATTGTGTATTCATATTTTGTACTGTATTCTGTACGGTTTTTCACATGGCATGTATCCAGTGTCAGATATGTATGTACACGTAAATATCTATAACAAAGTTTCACAACACATAGTACTATATAAAAAAAAAACACACACGTTTTAATATATAAGTCGTAGATTATCGCAATTAGTTTGGAAAATATATATTTTATATTTTTGTACGAAGAGTATAGTAAACATTAACGTTTGTAATGTAAGGCATAAATTAGTAACGAGAAAAGAAACGCGCGCGATTTATCATTGTTAATAAAAACGATATTCCACTGGAAAGTGTAATATATTAGTTGTTTTAATGCATATATCTAAGACATTTTAACAATTTTTAGTCATGGGTTGTGAAATAGATATTATCACATTTTGTTGTATGATTCTTTATATATTGTTGGCAGTTCGAATGTGACTGATTCCATATGAAGACATGTATGTATATATATAAATAAAATTTTTACTTGTTATTTAATAAGTAATAAGTATATATACATAGATACATATATTTGTATCTTTAAATAAAGGGATATGTAGTTCAATGTATAAGACAATAAATTTTATTTAATATTACACTTATATCACGCGTTTATTTTATTAATCATTCGTATAAAAAATTATATTGCATAAGTATACAATTGCGGTGTACTCAATACCTGTTTTATCACATATATCGTATGCAGTGCACGTTCTAATCCAGTTCGTAATCCATTCGTTTTCGCTTCTTAAGATTCACGGCGCTCTGCGAAGTTTCGATAACGCACGAACCTTTTCTCAGCCATTCATTCAGTTGCAGCTTGGCCTTCCTGCCAGTAAGGAACAAATCTCTCTCCAATCTCGGCAGTAAGCTGTTGAGCATAGGATCGGAAATAGGATTTTGTGCCCAGTCCATGACTAGTCTGAATCGCGATCTGAAAGTCTGAAAGGCAGGAGACATTAAATAATGTATACGTATCAATTAAACGAATACAGCTCAAAGACACAATTACCACACTTACTAAGAGCAAACTGTCAATTATTATCTCGCAATCGCGGTTGTTGAACTTCCTCAAACACATTCCCAGTTCGTAATAATAGGGATTCCATTTATTCAATACAACGGTACAAGCGTCTGCTAATAAAATTTCCCTGCAACACGTATGAGAAACGAGCTGTTTTAGAAGATTCACCTTAACAGAAATTAATTCTACTATACACGTACGCACCTGTAGCCCTCCTTATACGTTTTCGGTATGTCCACACTGACTATTGATTCTTTCACCTTGTTCAGCGGTTGCGCCAACCATAGTGGAAGTTCCAGCCTCGTACCTGGTTTTAGATCCTCTGATTCAGAGGAAAGATCTAGAAAACCTGTGTACACAATACGATCCTATTTTATAAAACGATCCTATTTTCTATGGAAAACAAATATAGCGTGAGGAATAAAATATCTCATTTCAAGAAGTTAATTTGTAAATTTTTTTGCAACTTTTATTCTAATTACAAGCTAAAAGCTTAATTAGTAATTGTATTATGAAGGAATGCTCCTTCTGTGAATAAAAGAAATACAAATTCTCTCGTTTTTATTATAATTTTATATTTAGGATCGACAAATAAATCTCAGTGTTTTAACAGAGAGAAAAGCTGTGATAAAAATCTCGACAAGCTTACCCAAGCGAGGTAGCGTGACTTCTACTTTGCACGATATTCGTTCCTCCGTACACAAAATATCCGTCAGAGAAAAATAATCCGGCATGTAACTGTAGGACAACGTCATTCTTACTCTCTTCCAATATTATTTTGAAAATGCCTGAACCTGAAACAAAGTCCTGATGGAGCATCAGCTGATCAACAATCAGCGCCTCTTACGAAAGTAATGGCAAACTTCTTCACGTCTTCCCTTTTAATAAGATCGACAGTTGCTAAAATGGAGTAGTGTGAAATGGTAGCACATTGACATTTTTGATTTTACCTACATTGATAAGTAAATCGCTTTTCTGCACCGCGCGTATACGATTTGTAGTGCGTGTCCGTGCTACTTTTCGAGACTACTGGGGCTTCATTGTCGAAAAATTGTGCATTCGAAAGTGCATTTCTCGTCTTTGTAGTAGAATAGTAACCTAGGTAGGTAGGTAATGTAAGTAGTAATGTAGGAAAATAATACACATCGACATTATTATCTATAATATTGAAATAAGTTGCTTTTATATCGAAGTTATGTCAACGATCACAGACTG
The DNA here is from genome assembly GCF_000956235.1 of Wasmannia auropunctata. Taxonomy (NCBI): domain Eukaryota; kingdom Metazoa; phylum Arthropoda; class Insecta; order Hymenoptera; family Formicidae; genus Wasmannia; species Wasmannia auropunctata. The sequence continues at coordinate 5,404,494 of NW_012026837.1, read as the reverse complement.
CCAGAGAGAAGTTAATTGCATGGGGATGGACGTCGCGTTTTATATACGGCATAAAGTCATTTAAAACTTAAATATTTTAAAAAGACTTATGGATGAATATTCTGGTATGTTAATTAAGCTTGAAATTTAGAAGTTTGATTTTACAGGCTTTTAGATGTAAAAAATATATATAGATATATGTAATAATTTTGCAATTACAATACATTGAATACATAAATATAGAAAGTATAAAGTATATAGCATATAAATATAATTTATGTGCAAAAATATTTTTATTTTGTTGTTAACATTTTTGTTTTATATTTTAACGTCAATGTCGTTAATATTATTGATAAAGCCTATATGTAATCATCTATAAATATATTCCCTGCCTGCACAATATGTGAAAGAAACGTACTGTTTTGATTTGACCGCAATGTCGCAAAAAAAATAATACCTACATATCTCGCATGTCATCGCGACGTAATAATAATGTACCAAATAATTTATGTTAATTAATCAGCTGTTTATCGGATTTTCTGAATATTATTGTTCATATATTTTGAAAATAAATATTTTATTTTTTAATAAAACTATCTATTTTTATATAATAAATTTAGTTAGTTACATGACAGCGATCTATAATCAATGACGTTTTGAAACTTTCGAAACGGTGCAGCAACAACCAAATTCATTATGTAAAAATAATAAGTTTATTAAAAAATAAAATACTTACAATTAGTATATCTGTCACTTCGTGTTGCACCAGACAATGATTTATCATTTGGTTACTAATTGTAAGTTTATTATTTTTTTAAGCATCCAATTCTCGTAATGCATTCTTCATGATTATTACATCGTTAATTAATGTTGTTCAAAAAACATTCGATAATATCGCAAAACCTCTGCGTTATATCTTCCTATCTTTCCTCGTGAATTTCTACATTTTGCATTTGTATTGAATCAACTAGCAGTATCGTCGCATGCTTGGCAAATCAAACAGTAAAATCAAACTCTTATTCTCGTCTATCCAATATGTCATGAGAAAACTAAATGTGGAAATAATAAGCATATCCGTTATCCCAGATTCGAAAAAAATTTCATCGCAATGTGCAGCATATGAGTGAATTTTTTCGCGATCAGCGTTATCAAAATTACGGCAAACGCCTTTTTGCAAACGTGATCAATGCAACGTAACAAGCATGCCGCGAGACATATTGCGAATGAGAACAGACGAAATCATCATTTATCATAGTATCATTATAATTTCGTGGATAAATGCATATTGAAAGGTTTTATTTTAATCTGCTCTTGGTAGATGATATAAACGAGAAAATAATAGAATGCTTATACAAATGCTCTCGGTTTGTCTGATTTATGATTGTTGTGGATATATTCTAACACTTTTATGCAATAGCCCCATTTTCTCGACACAATTGTTGAAAAATACAAAATATTTTAATGGTATTTTAAGGGAGAAATTGATTTGAGCAAAGTCTATTTCAATATAGTTGAAGAGATTCTCATACGGTGTTTCGATGAACGTCAGTGTGGTACGTAAATCTGTGCTAGCGTGTTCACCTAATAAGCATAATCTGCCTGGTGCTGAAATTTTGAACTGATTCATTTTTGCGAATAATAGTTTTCTATTATATAAAATATTTTGTAAAAGGAATCTGCGCCGTGTGGGCGTCTCTCATAAATTTTTAAAAATTTACACGAAATTTAATCTTCAGTTTATAAGTTTAAATGTAGTTTCACACAGTTTTTCTTTTTATTGTTTTGATATTTGCAATAACAGTGAAAAAATATCACCATTAGCAATTATTTTCCAAGATGTCGCACATAATCTGTAAGTGATATCAATTTATTTAATATTAGATAAAAACTGTTTAATATATTAAATCAAGTATTGAACTGTGCTTTTACTGATGCTTTTTTACCCATCTCTTATAAAAAAGAACTACTGAATTAATGAAAAAATTGTTGGAATATTGAATATATATAATATTTGATTTGAATAATTTTCTGACAATTTCCAATAAATTTTTTATAAATCTTACAGTATTTTTCCATAAGTTTTCATAAATCTTACAGTATTTTTTCATAAGATAGTCTGAAAACTAATACTTTATATTAGTTATTTACTTGATAAAATAATTAGGACTAATGTAAACAATTTTTCATTGAAATTCAAAGACAATAATTTAACCGAGTCAATTTATTAGTTTCATACTCTAAATAATTTTTGTGGCCAATGATCAATGGAATTCTCGAGTTCCCGAAATAATTGAAGAATATCGACATTTCAATTGTCGATATTCCTGTTCCCTCCGGGAAATTGATATAATGCAGTATTAAATTCATTATTTATTATTATACAGAAGCTTTATAAGTAAACATGCTTATTGATAACGCAACAATGTTCGTAAAATTTTTATACATTTTTATAACTGTTATGTATGTGAATAATCAAACAGAATGATAACAATAAAAATGCAGTTTTAAATAAAATTCAAATATTACTGATTTGTAAATACGTATACATGTTAACAAAATCATTGAAAAGCTAATAAATTACAAAATTAATATTATATATTATAAGCTGTCTAAATTCTAGCGTCATGTGAACTTCTATAAGATCGACTGTCTTGAATATTTTATCGGTGAACGAGATATGAATCTTTATTATCATCAAAATATTTTATTCTATGCAGAATAAATTAATATTCGATAATCATTCCTGTAATTAATTTAATTAATTTGCGAAATTTGTATTAACCCTGTTTTATCTAAAAAGAATAGAAACGTTTTAACATTAATGTAATTGTAATAAATACGCAATGGAATCAGTTCAAAAGTAGCATTGAAGAAACATCAAATGATACACTTTTCGCGTACAATAGAATAGCTCTTACATCGGAATTTAGGATTTGGGCGCTCACTCCTGTAACTAGCTCCGTTTGTCATTTACGTTCAATAAAAACGCGCGTGCGCCCTGCACGAGTCAAATATACCCTCGGATATCAGACTCGCACAGGGCCAGTGCTCAATGGTAAGAGTGAATTTTCTTATCACAGTCATATTCTTCTTGATTCTGCTCGTATGAAGTGATCCGTGACGTGTGGAAAATGGATGAATTTACTTGAACATCCACGGCTTATTTTGCGTGTGATCGGTGCTTGGCTCGAAGGTGTAGAGACGGAAACACAATCGAGAAGACGTGGAAGGAAACGGAATGAAAGAGTGACTGGAGATTTAACATTACGTTTGAAGGTTTTATATATATTTGTTTGGTTTAATTTATTATGCATTTTTATTTATTCTTTATATAATAATACTTTTTTTATACACTTCCATTTATTATTTTCTTCTTATTTTTTATTTATATCTATGTAAATTTAGATACAAATATGTATATTATTATTTATTATTTGAAAAAATTATTCTTATTTTTAGTATATTTTTTTACAGAAACTTGTTGCATGATTAACAATTATTTTGTTTATTTAAAAGCAGAAAAATTTGTTTTGGTAAAATACATAGCTTGTATGACAATTTTTTAAATGTCACAGAAATTGTTCTGTTTATATTAGTGATATTAATGAACTCTTTATCAATAATTTAGATATATAAATACCATTTAATGATTAGTCTAATATAAATATATGAATTAAAATAGACTATTGGACTATATAAACATAGGACAGTAAAAGATTATTCTAGGCGATCTATAGCTTGAGTCAGAATTTTATTTATAATTTTATATGCTGTGTAAAGAGAAAATTTGAAGAATTAAAATATATACGTATATAAAATATATAAAATTGCATGAATATATGCATATAAAACCATAAATAGAATTGTATTTTGAAATCTGATGTTATTTAATTAAGCCTAAAGTTGTCTAAAGTTTTTAACTGGTATTATATATAATAATTGACAGCAATCATTAACAATTTATATCTTATTATAAAAAATCATTCTTTTATTTTAGTGATTTATTTATTTCTGTAATAGTTCAATTTTTTGTATGTTTCTTTTTATATTTGCTTTTAGAATTATTTATACAAAATATTAGTTTTAATAGAGAGATGTGTGCGACATATATTCAACAAGTTTTTGTCAATTTACTCTATTATTTTTTTATATCATAAAAAAATCGGAATATTTTTGATTCAGCTTTGTTACTTTACGAATTTACAGATGAGAGCATTGGACACAATTATGAATTCAACTTGCGCTTACTGTACACTCGAACCACCCCCTGATATCCTTCACATACCTCCGCCACCATTCCCGGCCATTCTTCAGCAAGGTTCCGACTTTTATCCGAGCTCTGACATCCTGCCATTTCCACCGCATTTAAATGACAGTCCGTGCAAGCACTTTTGCGACCGGCGTTCCGAAGGAGTCCAATATATAGAAATGCCCCAGCAAGGTAAAGAAGCAACTATTTATATAAAAAGATAGGATTCAATATATTCAATTTTTAACTAAACTATTATATACAATTTATACTCCATATAAATTAATATAGATAATCGGGCCATGTAAACTATTTTAGTAATTATTTCTCGTTAATTATATCTCGTTTGAATAATTTAGATATAAATCACATATATAAATTTTTAGGGACTGTCTTTGACGATACATGGCTCCTGATTCTAATATCATCATGTGTCGGTGTCATTTTTATTGGTATAGTGCTCGCGACGTTGCTCTTGAAATGCAAATTGTAAGTATTTTTTATTTACAGTCAAAATTAATCTGAAATAATATATCAGTAAATATAATTTGGACTAACGATCAAATAGCAAATATAAATTATAGTTTGTCTTTAAAACTTTTGTATTTGTTTAAAAGACATTAAAAATATATATCGTTTCTTTTACGTGCTTTTAACATTAAAAATTTTTTTACTTAAATTTAAATTTGAAAAGTGTGAGATAAACCATGCCAATGAATATAATAGCAACAGAAACGGGAAAGGCGGGGTGATCTCCATGCCGAATGCAACCTCCGGCATGCAGACGAAAAACGGTAGGCTCCAGAACGAGGCGGTGCTCTATCCTTGTGCGGCGGACACCATGCAGGACAGTCGAGTTATGTGGGCCACCCTTACTCCACGCGGGACCACGAGGCACTACTTGGAGGAGCATACCTACGAAACTATCGGTGGTGGGCAGTTCCATAAGCGCGCCTGTACGACTACACCAACTGAACATGTAAAACTCAAGGCAATCTAACAATACGTTTGTATTACACGACAATTATTTGTTTCGTGGGTCATTCAAAAAGTTTTCGTGGCATATTCTCCAGTGAGCCTCTTTTATTCGTGAACAGTTTCTTTTTCGATTCTTCGATCAATTCGGAATTTAAAATTTTAAATAGCTTGGAATTTTTTAATATTTCATATCACTGACCGTTAAGTTATAAATTTTTCGACAAAAGACTGAATCAAAATTGAAATAAAATTAAACGCAACTACGAAGATTGAAGAGAAATATTCACTATCCGTTTGTAATTGAAAATCAAGTTTTAACGATGTACCATTTTATCTGTACCATCAAAAAATTTCCCTTTTCAAGTAGAGACTCGATTTTCGTCTTCAATAGGGAATGGCTCAAACTTGCTTGCCAGATATCTAACTTAAGTTAACGAAGTGAATCGATTTCGTACATGTGTGAATATAAACTAATGATTTTAGACGTATGCCGATCCACCGGCCATCACCCCGGTGCAAAATCGTCCGAAGGATGACAAGGCTTTTGATAACACTGCTTTCGTAGATTACGAAGAACCACTGTCCATCAAGACTGAATATTATCAGCTCAACGACGTTCTGGAGCCGAATGAGTCCGGTAGTACAGCCTCGATCGATACAATAATGCGTTTTAGAAACAAAATCATTTTTCCTAAAATATATCTTTTCAACAAACATACGTAATATCCTTTTCTTTAAATTAACGTCACGCTAATTAAAAAATGTTTCATGTTGATTAGTTCGATTTTGCGAATATATGAATATGCATATAACGTTAGCTTTCATATGGAAGAAAAAGGATTCTGTCGCA
>NW_012026837.1:5387668-5398418 GCF_000956235.1 Wasmannia auropunctata | reverse complement strand
CAGAGAGGAACCCTTCGTCCGCGCGTGAGCTCCCCGACGAGAATCGAGCATCCGAACTTACCCCCGTTGAACCTCCATCCGCACAAGCGCGCGTCTCGCAAAGGTTCCGGCACGCAGCACACCTCGGACACGCTGCTGAGGAGCAGCATCACGTCGTCCACTTACATACCTACCATATAAAGCGTAACCCCCCTTTTCGTCACCCCCTTTTCTCCGCCGACAAGCCCGAGTTATGCCTATACATGCACCTTTTACATCCTCGTTAATATCATCGTTATACTCTAGTCATTGTAGGCACACACGCTGACCGCCAAGTAAAAAAAAAAAAACGATATAATCGTGAGACGTAATTCTTTTTTATCGATTGATATGACTTGTGATTGTGATTGTGTAGAACGATAGGTTGTAGACTTAATAGAGCAAATAATATATACGTTACATTTGCATCTTACGAAATAAAACAATGCATATAGCAAAAGATGGCTTTTGTCCCCGTACGTTGTTTCCATTAATTTCCCGTTCCATTATTTCCAAGATATATAAACAGCTGATTTATATTTTTTGCGAAAACGCGAAGCGTCGTTTATTCCGTCCGTTTTGTGCGCGAATTTGTATTGATTTTTGCAGATTCTTTGTTTTTTTTTTTTTTTAGTATATCGTGAATTCATCGGTCTGGACGGGTGAAGAGGTTTAGCCTCACGTCGAGAATCATCGATACGTTGAAGGGGAAAAAGGAGTGTTTCGTGTACAGTTTCAATACTTTATTCATATAATTTCGTAGTTACGGCATTATTCCTATGTATTTACAACGTCTCCGATCTCAGGAGAATTTTGTAATGCGTCAGTGCGCGCGCACTACGGTACTCACGTGTGTGGGTGTGTGATGGTGTGTGTGTGGGTGTGTGTGTTGTGTTTGTGTGTATATATATATATATATATATATGCATGTATGCTGCGTACCTCTCTCTTGCTTTTTGCAAGATTAACGTGAAAATGCACCCTCGAAGCTGACGAAAACGCTATTTCCATATTTAATTAATTCGATACTCAGAGTCGAATTCAGAGTTTATTCCTGTTTCTCCCCGCGACGTCTCGTAACAACAATGAAACGTGCGCAATTAAACGCTATCGCTCTCCGACTGTTATAAGGTATAAATATAAAAACAGTCGTTTCACTCAGCTCCGTGTTTACCTTTGCGAACCATATACCGGGTGAAATAATAACGGTCTCTTCGCGAGGCGCAGTCTTATAGGATATACACCGCTTAAGAGCGCGAACGCCAACGAAATGTGACCCCTTTCGCCTTTTGACGTGTAAAAAATCTAAACTGCACCGCATGCGCCTATCCCGTATATATTTAACGTTTTATCTATACTTCGCGTAACCTGGAACAGAACGGCCGATTCCGATTCGCCGCCGCGGGACCGTGTTAGCGCAACGGGGGCCTGTCCTCGCGAGGAAGAAACGCGAGCTACGAGATGTCGAGTCTACCGGGGCGGATGAAGTCGTAAGAGTATCCCCTTGTGAAATAAATTCGAACCATCGTCCAGAAATCAAGTATTAAAAACCGGCAGTATACAATTCTCGGTCACTTCAATTCTCGATGCCGCGAAAGCGAAACTTGCGTTTCAGCTATTTTCTCGAATAGACATCGACGTCATTCTCGCGCGCGCCCGAGATGGTATCCGAACTCAGCGAAATTGTATCCGTTTTTTAATCCCTGCTTGATTCTGGATACACCCTGTTTCCTTCCCGTTTATTGTTTCTCGCGGTAGGAACTCGTAGGCCCGATTTGCATAACACGATCCGCTCGACGGCGGATTATACTCCCGTCGATGCGAATCAGCCACTTGCCACGTGTGTACACGTCTCTTTACTATACATACACGTGTCGTATGAAATTCTCAGTCAGCCGACAACGAAAGTGTGTCGGCTCCCTGTCGGAACCACGCAGGATTCACTCTCTCGTGCTACAACACGTCTCTCCTTAATTCTCGCCCTCCCTCCGTTTTCCGTCTCTTCGTCTCGCCCACGAATGGTAGTTTACTATCTAATTATTAGTGCATTCATATACGTACGACTGTACAATGTAAAATATAATTCCATCTAGCTATATAGCAACTCTAGATACAGCTGTGAGTGAGCGTTCGTCTCTTATCGTTCTCCACAAGTATTCCAAGTATTATCGGGCTGTGTGTCCGTTAAACAGCGGTGACATTTCGGCAACTTTACCATATCAACGATAAATAAATATGCACTTCTCCAGGTTCGCTTGTCAAATGTTGCAACAATTTGTTTAGAATTACTTATGTCTAAAGTATTATTCGCATCAATTATTTCTTCTTAAATATCTTGTAAAAAAATCTAAAATATTTACGAAAAGAACGCAATTTTATTGCACTTTCAGTGATAAAAGTAACTCCTAAAATATTTCCTCTTCTCTTAAATATAACGAGAATAATTTTTTGAAATTCTATAGTAGCAATTTCATATTTCGTTACAACTTGTTGTAACATTAAATATGCGAAGTGCTTTTTGAAATGCATATTCGTTTCATTAGATGAAGGCTATAGCAAAGTTAAGATTACAAAATTCGCGATTAATTCTCGTGCGATCTGATATCTTCATTTTTATTCTTGTCTTTACGATTCATGTAATCGTAAAGGTTTCAACTCTTGCCACACTACGGATAATCGATAGCTTATGTGAAGCGTTCGCTAGAGCCGTCAATATTCGAACTTGTCTGAATAGTGTTTCGTAATTTCATAATATCAATATGTCAATATGACAAACAACGCACATAATACGTATAAATAATCGCTATCAATAATTATATTGATAGCAAAAAATTTATGCGAATAACAGTATAATAATAATAATTATTATATTTATAACAGATACTTCAACTAAAACAATATTAATCATATCTTATAATTATCATGACATCTTCATCACTAAATCACGCAATGCCTTCTTGATAATTAAATTTTCTCGTTTGTTTGTTATTAACCCTGCTGTAAACAATTATTTTTTCAACAAATAATTAAATTGAGCTACAATTTCCTAATTTATTAGAGATTTATATAATTTATAATTTCTTAATTTGTTAGAGATTCTTTGGTTTTGGACATGCAATTGTTATCTCTTGTCTCTTATTTAAATCAAGATTCATTTATGTATCTTTTGTTTCAATTTAAAATTGAAAGTATTTCCGTTTTAATATTATTTTCATTTTTGCAAAATATCCGCGAATATTTAAATAGAATATTAGATAGTTTTGTTCACGTTCATCCGCGGAATCGCGTAAATGAAGAAATTAATATACCCAATTACGAACGAATCCGACTGCTCCAGCGCTTATACGCGACACGCTTTTTTTTAAGTTTGACATAGTATATAAGTTAATAGTTAGAGTAACACTGCTCACTAAATATAGAAGTTAATTTAGTTTTTTTTTTAGTATAAACGTTAGTTGTCAGTACATCGAAGGATATGCAGATAGAGAATCGGAGGGCAGTGATAACAATATGTCTAGAGTTCCTTGTTGATAAAGAGCGTTTTCCGAAGAAAAGTTTCTCGAAGAAAAGAGAAAGCGGAAAGAAGAATTTTTTTTAACGATGACACCTTCTCACGAAGGTATAGCACTATCGTCATCGTTGCCGTAGGAGATAATAGTTCAAATTTCGTTTCGCAAGAAATATCACCCTGAAGATCAATCGATTATCAAAGGAAAGCGCGCACATGCGAGATTGAAGAAACTTTCTTTATTTTTTTACACGAGATATCGTTGTTATCGATGTATCGTTAAAACTGCCCACACACGCAAGATTCAGCCACATAAATATGTACAAAATTCACACACCGATTTGCTTATCCATAAATGACCTTTGCGAGGTGGGATGAGACGATTGGGGATTGGGGCTTGAAAGGGGCAGAGGTGAGGGATGAACGACTGCAAGTCTAGCGAAGACGAGAGAGTTGAGATTTATTGTGTCTCGTTTAAGCGTAAAAACGATCCGCGCAAAGTGCGGATCGCGATGATCGAGAGAGCGCGGCGCTTCTCGTCTCAATGGTGGATAGATCCGAGCTTTTGTGCGATTAAAGATTAAAGAAGCTTAATTCGAAGCGTCAGCTTGCAGGATTGCGTGCGTATAGCGCCGCTGAAATCTATCGGTATCGTAATCTCGTTGGAGAGATTAACTTTCTTCGTCGGAAGAAAAAAAAATTAGATCTACTTCAAAGCCTGATTAATAAAGCTCTCAGTAAATTGTAAATCTGTGAATTGAGCTAAAGCGAAACGACACTTGATAGAGAGCCACTCGACAGAGGGATCGAAATCTCGGAAAAAATCGCAATCGGCAAACACCTATCGCTGCTAATGAGTCAGTAATCGATTAATCTCGATTGATCGCGTTAATTGTTCTTCCCTGAGGATTGTTTACTTCGAGATACATGCGTTATCAACTTGTTAGTCATATTTGTTACTTTATCGCAAGGAGAAACGGCGAATAAGCTATGTAGATACAGAGAGAGAGAGAGAGAGAGAAAGAGAGAAGCTACCGATACTAGCAACCGATTTCAAGATTTCGTAGAACAGCGTGATCTAAGGAAGGGCGATTCGCACTCGTAGGAAGAAGTGCAGAAGCTGGATCACGGCTTACAAAATATTCGAGAGCACTTTATAACAATCGGACGTTTTTTCATTTGCCTTCGCTCAATTCGCCGAGGGACAGTCTCGACCAGTGATGGGCAAAGTACTATTTTCCTCAAATATCAGAGGTAGCTCGCTTCATCGACATTGCCTATCGATCTATTGCACTATTCTGCCAATAAAAAAAATCTTGACGATATCATGCGAGAATACTGAGCTTTCCTATTCCTTTCTTATATACGAAAGCACGAAAAAGTGCCTTCAATTTTTCTCGGAATGATTAATTGAAGATTAATATATATGTTTTTGCGGAAATCGGCGAACCTCTCTTGCAAATTAAGACGTTTGGAGATGAGACTTACAGGAACTATAAACCTTCACGTACAACTGAGAACCGCATTCACGTAAAGTAGCTTTTTTACTCCGACATAATATCTCTGTGTAATGCATTAGGCAACAATCGAATGATTATTTATATCCTCCACGAGCAAGCGTGCAGAAAATTGTGAGAAATATTCGGGAGGTGTACGTATATAAATTCGTTTCTCTCTTGGAACATCCCCTAGTATTTTACTCATCCCTGGCGTGAAGGTGCGTTTAAACGACAATTTGCACACACTCTCTTCCATCCCGTTCGCCCATTGAAGATCCGTCCTTCCCGGTGACACTTTTTTTTTCTACGCTTTCCGTAGCTGAAACGGAAGAAAACAGGCGTAAAAAAAAGAAGTAACCGACAAGAACAGGGTCCCCCATGTACGCGGAGAGTTGTCACGAGCGCTCGAGAGTCGGGCGAAGCAACGCTGTCGGGAATCAAATGTGTTTGCCGCTTTAGATTAGCTTAAATGCTACATAAGCCCCGTCTATTATTTATTGCTTCTTTACCTTGCGGCTTGTTATTACTATTAACCATGTTAATTGTCAGCCGTCAGATTAATAGTAATCGATTTTTTACCTCAAAGCAATTACCACACGCAGTAAATTACAGAAAAATAAAAATAAGCGTGAATTTTTCCTAAGGGATTGCTATTATTTGCAGTTCGAATTAGATAAAATTGATTTTTTTTTTAATAAGCTGATAGAGCAGTACTGTTAATCGTGCAAAAAACGAAACTACTTGAAAATCATAAATTACACCACGTCTTAGAAATTTGTATTATCGTTATTAATGTCTCGTTCTCCGTTGAATTATAAATTATTTTCAGATTAATCGTTTTTTTTTTCAGTAGCTGTGTTAAAGATCAACTTTGTTAATAACAATAATAATTACGTCTCACTTTATGCATATAAGAGCAACACATTTCTCTTATAAATCATTTTAAAAAATATTTTACTAATATTACGTATAACCGACTAACTATGTTAATACAACCTAATATGAGGGGATAATAAATTGTCTTTCGATCCTTAACGTATCTGGTTTGATCTTGGCTTCACAGAATAGGTTTTAAAAAATCTTTATTATCGCCAACTACGTCAACGATTAACCTTGTTAATAGTAATACTAAGTTAACAACATACAGCTATATACAGGATGCACCAAGGTACCCGCTGGTATCCTCGTCTATAAATTTCCGTATCAATTTGGAATCAACTTGGATTTTTCTTTAATTAATGAAGATGACGTTACATCGTTATAATGCCTTTCGAAGAATCTATCGAAGAGTTTATAGCCGAGAAGAGACAACGCGCGATACCCCGAGGTCGACCTGTATAAAAACGAGCGTATCGTGAATCTCAATTAGGAGGAGACGATGCAATTTGGTAGAAACGACTCGGTGCACTTGCGACGCTCGACGTCATTATACGACTCGGTCAAACGTTACCTAACTCGTTACCGGCAATACTGCATTCACACACCCTGTATATTTATGTATAAGCATATTTGCGTATATGCTAATATAAATCACCCATTCGTCAAGTTTGTCCTTCCTCTCGGATTACTTACAGATACTTTCCATATGTATAAGAGTCACTTACGTACAATCTCGCGTGAAACGCAATTCGGAGTATACAATATACGTGAATGAGGAATATCGAGCGTGTTCATTACGCATGTAACAATGTGTAAATTGTAATAAACATAAATTTGTATTAAAAATTTTGTGTCTAAAGTACTTATTTTAACTTTGTACATCAAGTAATCTATCGCTTCCAAGATATAATTGTAATTATATTTATTCATGAAAATTGCTATTTCAAACAAACTCTGTAATATCTATTTTCTTTTTGTAAAATTGACTAAAATCATAAATGCAATAAATCTCATCTTTTTCAATAAAATCATTCCATGAAAATATAATATTACAATTCTATATATTTTTATAATAAAGGCATGCAAAATAATTACCAGTGTGTAATATTTTTGATAAATTTATTTGACATTCCTCATTAAATATATTTCACACTCGAATCTCTCGAGAACGGAACTCTTATTATACGTGTCATGTATTCTTCGCTCAAAACAGATTTTAATAAAATCTATTTAATTCGTCAAACAATTTATACACGCATAACATAATCGATAAGTATGTGTGTGTCATATACATATATATTATCTGCTCGCTTTTCTATACAATAATGAATGTATGAATAGGATAGAATACGATCATCAGCGTTTTCGTCCCTAATGTTTCACTTCCAACATCTTATTCTCATAAATAGCACGTCGAGAATAGAATAGAACGCAATTTAAAATTTAGCTATAAAATATTACGTGTGTATGTAAATAATACTTCAAAACACCTTCATAATATATTAGAGAATTAACAAAATTTATTTAGGAATATCACATTTTATAATTTATCAATATTCATGAACATATATATATATCTAATTATACTAAAAATTTTAAATAATATTTCCTTAAAGAATATTAAAATATTCTGTAAAAAAATTGTTATAACTATTATTTCTTCCTTGAAAATTTTTTTTGTTTCAATTCAAATCTGCACAATTAGATCTATATTCTTTGTTAAACTGAAAAAATAAGTTTCATTATTTTAATAAATAAAAAATAAAAGATAAATATTGTAAAAAAAAATACACTTTCTTTTTCTACATATTACAATATTAATTCTTCGGACCTATATACAACATCCATAAAATCTTATAATGTGAAACATTTATATGCACAATTCTTTTATAATTTCTTAATATATTGTTCCTTATTTAAAAGATCAATACAAATCACTCTCGAACAATTTTATTATCTAACTTTTAACAAATAGATAATTTAACTCTATAAAATAGCGGATAAATAGAGATTACTACATAAATTCAAAATTAATATATTTCTCGACATGCTTGAGAACGATTCAACGTCGCGCTCGCCGAGAGGATGTTGGAAATAAAATTCGTAAAACAATAAAAATAGCCTGCCTACGTTGGTGCAAGTTGCTTCCTAAGATTCGTCCGAATCAGTCACTGCTAATATCACCTTCAACGCGTTTCCTTTCTTTTTAATTAATTCCTACGATTAATTCCACGATCTTCGCGTCCGTTTCTTCTCTTTGTTCCTCGTGGGGAAATCGTTCTAGACCGATTTGCTGTTAAATATTAATTGTGGCAGAGAATCGAGCAGCGTCAACAAACGTTACTCGGAAAACGTTACTTGAACAAATTCATGACAAATGAGAAGGAAGAAATTAAGAGTTCTTTCGGAATGTTTGCAATCGCTGCTCGATTCCTGTCACGCGTCTAAATTTCGTCTCGAGATTTCGCGTCGAGGAAACAAGAGGATCGGCGCTAGATCGTCGATCGGTACCTCGCGACTCGTTGGCTCTCACTGCGAGAGCGAGCAGCTCGACGGACCTCCCTAAGTGCGATCGATTTCATCTCAATTCGCATTAGAATTAAAGAGAAGTTTCGTATATTTCCATTGCATAGTCCCGATCGTGTCGTGTTTTCCTCGAAGGGTAAACACGTTCTTTCTCCCTAGATATACGACCCGTCGATCCCGACCTTAAAGTCCTTAGAAAACATATTTTATCAAGGATACTCGATCGCTGATCGCGGGTCTCTCGTGCGTTTCGATCATTCTCGCACGGAGAAGAGAGGATTGTTAAAATGCGATCTTTCGTTACACCGGTTTTCCTGTAAGCTACTATATATCACGAGGGTTTTCCAAACGTGCCCTTCCTCACTCGTGACCGAGAGATCGGTTTTCGCGCGCCCAACTCCGTTGATCGGATTTCACGAGGCGCGAAATCGCCTCGTGAAAATCGTCCGTTGCGACTCGAGCAAGATTCTCTCGGCGGAAATACTATCACCTTTCGCGTCGTATCAGTCGAGACAGATCTTCGGTAATCTCGGAGCCCGCATTAGACCCGTTAAATATTTAGCGGGCGAGAATCCTCGCCGAGAATACCCCGATCAGCTTTGGACATTTTCTTCGCACACCCTCCTGTACCTCTCCCGATCCCTCGATCCTTTCCAGCGACGAGAGACGACGTGCACGTTTCTTGGCCACGTCCCCGGGCCGTATCCCCTGTACACAAATCTCACGCACAAGGCGCAACGTCCTGCCCGGTATGTGGAGACGAGCCCCTTTACACGTACCACTCTTTAATGTCTATCAGTTCTCGCTTCTTGTTACTTTTGCTGCCGTTGGCGCCGTTCTTCAGGGCGCCGTTGAACGGCTGGCCGGAGCCCGCGGCGCCGAGCAGGGCCGCGTTCGGATCCTGGCAGAACGTCTTGGTCTCGTCCACCTTGTAACTCGTCTCCGGCCGATTCTTAAACTTGAGGATTATCAGTATGATCAGGACTATCGCTATCAGCGCGGCGGCTATGATGCCAATTATAAGCGCGGCGTTCTCGGCCGCCTCGGACGTGATCCGCTTATTGTTGTTGTTGTTCTTGGGCGGAGTGGGCATCGGCGGGTATACTGGCGGAGGAGGCGGCGGCGGCGGCTCCGTCATCTCCGTCGTGATCGTCTGCGTCGTCACGGTTGTCGATCGATGCGTCACGACGCTGCTGCAAAAGCGTAAGCGGCGATCGTTTAATTTCAATCGTCGTTCGAAAACTAATCGTTCACGGGTGAACCACAATTTTCGCGAATTCCGCGACTTTCTATCGTGAATGATTGCGACATATATATGATTGTCAGCAACACTTTTCTCTCTTATTCAGACGCGCAATAGAAATCTGAATTTTTGCAAGTAAATTATTCTATTAAATTAAATCGCGCTGCGGACTGAAAATTCGATAAAATTTAACAGCTTTGCATTTTTAAACTTGAAACGCGTATCGATTCACATATATTTTTAAGGGGCAAATTGATCCTGTTAATTGAGCTGTGCCTCGTTAACGTCTACAATATTGAAAGACCAATATTTTCCAATATTCGATGCAAGGGGAGAGCTTTTAAAGGATTCTATGAATTTTATAAATGTACATGCCGTTAATTGATCAGAGAATAATTTAAATCGCGTGTGTTCTTAACGTGATTCCGCACTGAAAAAAAAGGTCTGGTAATACCTACGAAATATTGTATTTTGCAATAGAAAACGAGCATTACGACGAGTCTGCGGACGCGAAAAACGTACAGTACAGTAGCATCTCCCGTAACGACTGATCGATGTGCCTGAACGATATTGCGAATGATTATCCGACGTCATTCGCCGACAGACGCACGCACCTGCTATGGCTGGTCTCGAGGTCTGTGGTTGACACATTGTATTGGACGGAGACGGTGACGACGTCGCGGCCCAACGTTGTCGACGACGCCGACGTCGTCTGGGTGCTGATGTGGCTCGTCGAGTACTCGCGGGGCGTCGTGTACGTCACCGAGCTGATATCTGTGACAGAAAGCAAGAGGGTGAAAAAAAAATGTGCGTCAGGGGGCCGCTTCGCCTCGTTCCATCCGGCGCGGAGGGGATGGTATACGGGGAAGGTAGGTGGAGGAGGAGGAGGTGGAGGTATAGCAGGGAGTAGGGCACGGAAGCGAAAGGGATGCGAAACGTGCGGAGGCGGCAATATTTACGCGTGCGTAGGCCGGCAAATATTCACGCGTGCGTAAGCAGGAACGATCCCGAGAACATCAAGAATGTATTGCATAATACATATGTATTTTCGAGAGAGAGAGAGAGAGAGAGAGAGAG
>NW_012026837.1:5351148-5387648 GCF_000956235.1 Wasmannia auropunctata | reverse complement strand
AGAGAGAGAGAGANAGGGGGGGGGGGAGAAATGTCTCTAAAATGACACGTCAATTTATCTACCCAACTGTCGATTTCGTTGAAAATAAAAATAATATTACATGTACTACGGATTATCTCGCGTTTACGCTTCGCAATTTACTGCAGATATTGGATGCTGCCGCCAATGGCCGAGCTGTTATAATTAGCATTAAGTCCGTGAGCGACGTTCCAAGCAGGAAGTAGTAATTAAGTCTCTCATGCTAGTGTACACAGCACGGATCTTTTGCCGGATGTAAAAAATTGTCATGGTCTTTTCTGAAATTTGACGATAAGTCACTTCTACTGCAGATATTGGATGCTGCCGCCAATGGCCGAGCTGTTATAATTAGCATTAAGTCCGTGAGCGACATTCCAAGCAGGGAGCAGTAATTAAGTCTCTAATGCTAGTGTACACAGCACGGATCTTTTGCCGGATATAAAAAATTGTTATGGCTTTTCTGAAACCTGACGATAAGTCACTCTACCAAGCTATCGCTTGTACCATATGTTTGCTGCCTACAACGGAGAGGCTATAACTATTTTATTATTTTGGATATCAAACGCGTGAAGATTTTTGAAGCTTAAACATGTTACAGGCTTTGTGCTTGGTCATCGATTTTTAAGGATTTTAAACAATTTTGCACTCAGACACGCACTGTATTTGAGTAGGACGTGCTATTTAACGATCGCGCACCAAAACTCTAAATTATCCGGCTAAATGTAAGTACATGCAAAAAGATGCAACGGAGAATTCCCTGCGAATGCTTTGCATTACGTACGCGCGAGAATATTTCAATGATGTTTTTCACGTGATTCTATACAGGTATTCGGGGCAAAATTAAGGGCAGAGTATCCAGTTTGACGTTGTGACTCGACGGGGCGAATGTTATTACTGAAAGGAATGTCGCCCCCGGCAACAGGGTGGTGCTATTTTCATGGCAGGCGACGGTTGGTGCGCGCGTCACAAAAAGTCATCGTGAACATGGGGAAGACGCCCACGTCGTATTTCCGTAACGGAGAATTCTTTGTATATAAAGCCGATGATCGATAAAATCGATCGATGCTCGTCTACGTAAAGTTATTTTATAGTGAGCTATATAACTTATATATATTGTATAATATATACATAATATATAATATGTTATACATGCATAATATTAATTTATGTGTATATATATATTATATATATGTATATTTTTTTTAAAGTAAATAATTTTTTAAAGCGACTTTGGGGAAATAAGTTCGTCATGATTGTGTAAAGTCTTGTCTTCGAAATTTAAGGATGCAGGATTTGAAACATTGCATTTTGCGGCTTTTTGCTGAAAGAAAGGAATTTTTAATTATTAGACCGAACGACATTCTTGGAATACGAACCGGTGGCCGAGGTGACGAAAATCTCTTCCGTCGTTCTGGGATCGCCGGAGCCCTCCTCGCAGTCCTCCTCATCATCGCAGGATGGACGCTCTTGAATATTCTCCTTGTGCAGCTTCGGCCTCAATGTCGTCGGCAATCGTGTGGGTGCCACATACACTGGCGTGATGATGTCATCTGGGAATAGAAGCGACGCAATTGTTAAAAGAAACGTACGACGTCCTAATGTAGGAACAATCGGAATACGTAGATATACAGAATAATTGCACACATAGCAAAATCTCGTATTTTGCATCGTATCCCTACTTAAAGTCATTGCAAATGTATTTTTTATTTGATCATCCATCAAAATTTTCATGTCACAAAACATCGAATAATAATAATAAAGATGATAAATATTAGTTAAAACTTGCACCATTTAATTATAAACCATCCAAAAATAAAAAAATAGGAATGTTATCAAGTAAAGTAATATATATATTATAAAATAACAATATAATTCAAAGTATATAAGCCCTTCCGAGAAATCCGGCGTAATTGAATCGCGCGGAAATTTTGTGATATGTATCGCGTTGCAGAACGACCGGATGTAACGTTCGGCCGTCGTCCGCGGTTATCGCGTCTCATTAACGTGACGATGTTAATTTAGTTTTTAGTTAGTCGGAGAAGATTTTGGAGCGGGGCCTCAGTCCGTCGCAAGAGGTTTGCTGGCAGGAGAGAGAGGAGGAAGCTGTCAGAGGCTTTATCTCGCGCCGGCCGGCGATCCTAAATATGTAAATGAATCGAAGATACAACCGGGCGAGCATGAAGGCGAAAAGGTGGCCATGCCATGCGATACGTACGATGCGTGTTGAGTGTGTGTGTATGTGTATGTGTGCGATGCGTGAGTGTATAACGGGGAGTGTGTAACCCTTTCTCACGTGACGCAATGCGTAGGAAGTCGATATCAATGATAGCCCAAGAGGAATTTTGCGTACAGGAGCTAATCAATAAATTGGAAATTCGTTTTAATTTCAATTAACTGTTTTTAAATTTATATTTTACAGGAACAAAAGAGTAAATATTGTTAAAAAATTATCTTAAATTTTGCGAAATATAATTTATACTTTTTTTAAATTTGAACAAAAAACTAGTTTTCCGGTTAATTGAACAATTTATTCGTCGATTGAATTTTGTTTATTTAATGCGGTATATTGTACAACTTTTTATTAATCATTTAATCGTATTAATATCCTTTTGTTTCTAAGGCCGTATAACAATGTGAAAAAATTATTATTTTCTTTTATTGTCATATATTCAAAATGTTGCAAAATATTTTAGACATTAATTATTTTTAAATATTTCAAACATAAAGAAATAAAGGGGAAATTTAAACAATTTTCACATCAAAAAATATTTTATTGTGTGTGTTGTAATTAACAATGTCTACGTTTGATCATTTTTTCAATTTATCGATAAAAGTAAGTTGAAAAGATTTGATCAATTTGTTCTTAAAAAATTAAAAATAACTGAAAGATTAATTAAAGAATTATAAAATCTTTTTTATATTGAAATAAATTCCACTACACTGACATTATCAACAAACATAAAAAAAATGTGTTGGTAAGTGCCGTCAAATGACGACAGTGCCTACCATACATGTGTGTCCATCCTTGTCTAGGGGAGTGCTAAACTTCTCTCCTTTCATACAACACGATGAGAATCGATGCTCGGTCTCTTATATACGGAGTGACTAGTTCACGAGCGCTCGCGAGAAAGTTAGTTTTTTGTAAATAAATCTTAATCTAGCAATTGCATCGCAAAACCGTAAAGGAAAAATTTGTTGTAAATGTCACGCGTACCCCGTTATGTAAGTTTTATCTATGTACATGTAAGTTCAATTATTACCCGTATTTATATATAATATTAATTTTAATAAATATATTATAATATTTTATTATGACATAATTTATAATAAAAATTATATTATTTTTGTTTTTATTTTTATAATTTAATTTTTACCTCGTGTTAGATGTTCTTGAATAAATATCAATACGAAACAATCATTAAGGTTTACATATATATGAAGATACAGCGATAAACTGTCATAAGGTGAAGTAGCACAAAAGGATTTTTAAACACAATTAAATATAACGAAAAATTATTAAGAATTATTTTATAATTAAATACCGCGCATAGTAATGATACAAACATGCGGTATAATTTCGAAAGAATTTTAAAGAGGGAAAGTGTCTTCGGAAATACGAAAAAGTGATGATAATATAAATAATAATATGAGATGCGATCGAGACGAAGTTACGCAACAAGACACGCGCACGTAGAGAAGAGACTCCCTCGCGGGGAAAGTTAACGTGCAGAATAGATTACTTACGCCCTTTCGGAAATATTACTTACACTTACCGGAGCCTGACTCGTAGATCGGAGTGCACTCCTCGTCCTCGTCGTCGCCGGCGCAGCCGCTCCCGGCGCCAGAGAATATGAGGTCGTCCATGACGCCGGGGAAACCGGACGCCGGCGTCTACGAAACGGTTTAATTATTGAAATTTGAGCCATTGACCTCGAGGATTAATCGACGCGTGACGTCAAGGGACGTGTGTGTTACATACCTGTTGCATTCTTTGCAGCGGCGGGGCGCGATCCAGAAGACTTCCGGCCGGCAAAAGCTGCACGTCTCCTCTGACCACGACTTTGCCATCTTTCGCCGCCGCGAGCTCTAAAATCCTGGCGCCGTTGACGACCAGTCCGGCTATCACGCCCAGAAACGGTCGTTCCACTCTGCCCTTGCTGCGATTCCATCGGCCGCCTACTTGAATTGTGGACTGGCTGTTGAACACCGTCAGCTGATGACCTGTCGGGAAATAAACAAGTCGTGAATATTATTTTCGTCGAACTTCCTTACGCTATCGGTCGATTTTAACTGTCGACACTTTGCATATTGACATTGAAATTTTTCTGGAATATAGTGTGTAAAGAAAACCGTGCGTATCACAACTATTCAAGAGTTTAACTGTCAGAGAGATGTATTTGTCATCCCGTGTCATCTAAAATAATTTACTAATTATGTATATAACTTATTATATATATAGATCTTAGAATTTAAATAACTCTTTTATAAAGGTAAATAATGAAGTTAGAAAAAATAACGAATGATCAATAAACGAGAACGAGAACGGAATCTAACAAATTTTAATTCTTTGACGAGATGAAATGTTCTCGTTGACAGCGTCTATTCGTGACTCCCGAGCAAATTCGAACTTCTTGCTCGTTTCACGAATTGCAGTTTGATCTTATATAACGCCGATATTACTTCGTATATTTATATTATTAAAATGCATGCATTTCGCGCGCTGGAACATTCTATATATGTATGCCAGTGAGCCGTCATACTGCGCGATTCGTATCCGTGAAAATATCGGTTGCCGTACTCGCCGTGTACAAGGTACGGCCAGGCCTAGCACTGATATAGTCAGTTACGCTTGAATATAAAAATCTTTTAACTTTTATTAGTTCTGTTTTCATTTAGATATCTTATTTTTGGATTATTTTATATAGGCCGGACCCGAGGTACTGCAAGACCGGGTCGACCCATGGTGGGGACGGAGCAAGCTCCGTAGCGCCCACCGCGTTCCAAAAATCAGTTTAATATTCTGAATCCCCTATGGGGATTGTATCAGATATTAAGCTGATAAGAACAGATACTACACTTTTGATCTTAGCTCAAAGAGCCGAGAAGCGATAGTAGTACCAGCTTTGGTAGGTCCTTATATACAGTTCCAAACCAAATCTTAATTTCGAGAAAACACGCCTCGTAGCGGCGAGCCGCGCAACTACCGCGGCCGATCAATACCGGCGCTCGTCTCCCACCATCTCCAATCCCCTCCTTGCTCCAATCGAAGCACGTGGCATTCTTTAAAGTCGATTCAGACATTTCAGACGTAATCGTGTCTAAAATATCTCGTAAACGTTAATTTTTTAATAAGCGTATTCCAATATTCGCATGCATAAGATATTATGAGATGAAGCAATTGGCTCGAAGAAAACATGTAATTGCTCTTAAAATAAAGGTATGTATAATTGCGTATTGCAAGTATCATCTTAATTTTCTTGATTTTTTGCACAGCTACGATTACAGATGCTAGAATAAACGGGCGTGTGTGAACAAATATTGACGCTGACGGCGCAAATACAGCGCGATACGGTTGTATGAATATACGTGCGATCCGGTCTGAAACAACGAGAGAGTAACAGTTGACACTCACTGACAAGGCATAGTCAGTTCACCAGCGTGGCATAAAAATGCAGCTGGTACACCCGTGTAATCAGCTTCGTACACGATGAGAAGCGGGACACCGCGTGTGCGAGCAGTGACACGCACAAGTGTGCTCGAGACATGCGTCCCGAATTAACTGCTCGGACTCGTTCTCCCTTCCCTTCTTTTCTCTCTTTCTCTCTCGCTCTTTCTCTGTCGAGATAAGGATGTCATTGACGCCGCATTCCGATCTGAAGAAGTCCAATAAACTGTATCACTTTACTAGGGGAGCATGAGCGCGACGGGTGTGGTCGTGCTCCCGTCTGGCGCCGGGAGTCGAATAGAGCGCGGAGCCAAATCTTTTAGCGCGGGGAACCCGTAATCTTTCCGATCCACACCGCAAGATTAGCGAAACGACCACAGCGATATATTTTCATATTTATATTTCCTCGTGATAGCAATATCTTGAAAATTTTGAGAATAGCGAAATATATTTTTGGCATCTGTCGCTAAAAAAAATGTAAATTAAAATTGCATGTGTAAAGATTAAAGCTTTAATTTTTTTTTAAAGAACGATAAAACCTGGAATTACAAGACTAAACTTAGATTTCTCATATAATTCAAGTTTGGGAACAAAACTGTGGATTTTCAGATAATTAGCTCTTTCGCGACATAATCTAAATTGATAAGTAAACTGACAGGGAAGTATGATGTACTGGGAGGTGCTGTATATCCGAAAGTCGGTTAAGCTGTCGTGCTTAGACAAGTGGCACATTTGGCTAAAGTGAATCAGGAGTCGAGAATGCTCCATATATCCGCATATTTACATATCTCGCACATTTCTACCAAGGAGATTCGTTATTTTAATACATGCCTATCTTAAATCTTCTAAATCTGTCCATTTCTACACGATTTCAAAAGATCGTCAATATCTATTTTATTTGTAACAAACTGTGGCTTCAATCATAATTAATATTAATAATTTAGTTTCTCCTTGCCTTGTACGAGTAGCTTAACATAGTCTCTGAGTTATGATTTGCAATTTATTTATCCAATAACAAATCTAATAAGAAATCAATAAATAAATAATCAAATAATGAATCTTAAAATACTTTTTATTGATTTTTTTTACTATCGATATTATTATCAATTTAATCTAGATATTACATTTAATCCGGAGTAAGAAGTAGATCGCGCAGTCGAAGCGCTGGAGTGTTAATTCCCGCGAAAATTGGAGGGTCCGAATTCAAGACAGAGTCTCACGGACGCGCTTTGGGAACCGTCGGTTTTACGGTGAGAACATCGGGCGCTTGGGTATGGGAAACATCGATGATTCCCAGGCAGTGGTAGCGGCGTTTCGTATACGAACGTGAACAGCGAATGTAAACGCGCCGCCGCACGTGTACGTATACACATTTCATTCGTACATACATCGGCCGGCTTGTCGCTTGTCCGGCCGCGACCGGCGAGACAAATGTGCACACGTTCGGGAACTAGCTGGAGGCTCGATTCCGACCGTGGGATGTGTTTGCGTCTTCATTTCAATCGACAATGGAATCGTCAATTCCACTCCAATCGTTCGAACCCGTAATTAACTAGGCGCGCACAAGAAGCGGCAAATATTTGTAGATAAGAATCGGAAAAAAATGCAGATCACGCAGTTTGTCGCGAATCGACTATGCGGCCCGTCAGGCTGACGAAGGATCTCGCGGCATTAATCAGACAAGATCCCACTCGATCGTCTTCGACCGGTAGCACGTTATCACTGCATCACCAGAATTAATTACTATACCGAGCCATTAATCTTCACATCTTCATTCACGTGCCAGCTGACGATGATTAACGAGCCAAGAAAATGAGTTTCGTACATTCGCGCGTTATGCTAGTCTGCAGTGCTGACTCGATGTTCAGATTTTAGGATTTTCTAAGATTATTCCAATTTTATAAGTACCTATGTCCGGTAATTCTTTCGCGGAAAGACACGCGGTAGAGAGGAAGTTCGCAATAAATTGGATAAGAAAACTGATTATAAAATAATTTTATGACCAACTAGATAATAAATTTACCCAGATAATAAATTAGATAAGAAAATTATTCATAAAATTTTTCTTCGCGCTTATTAATGAACAATTTACAAGCAGACATTAAAATATGATTATTGGTTAAATTTCGTACTTATAATTTAAAATATGTCATGAAGAGAACAAATAATCGGGAGTGTCTTTTATCTATCTTTTACTACGAGTTTTTTTGTACATAGTGCTCTCACGAATCTCCAAGTTTCTCCGATATAAAATCCCTCTTCTTTACTACCTTGGTTGCCTCGATCTCCAGGCAACAAAAGCAATACGCGAAGAGGCGCCGCGGGAATCAGCGCGCACGACCGGTCGCTGAATCCTGTCTGGTAGGTTTAGAACGACCTTCAGATTCCAAGGCTGTTCCTAGCGTACGAGCGCAGCTTAGGTCGACTACCATCTCGCTATGCTCGCCTGGTTCTTCTAAGCACGTAACTTAGAACAACTAACCTGTCTGATGAAGCGCGGATATTACCGCTGAATCTATTCCTATTGGTAATACGTTGCAGCATAGATATCAAAGAAAATACGATTTTTTAATAAAGATTTTACGTCTGCATTTCATTTTTGTGCACTGTAGACTGCAATCGAAATAAAAATCTGATAAAAATGTTGATATCTTTGGGGATGATGTCCGTGAAAGAAAAAAATAATTCAGAACATCGAATTTAAATAGGAAACATGCGAAATAATGTGTATAATATATTTTTCTTTGGATTTCCTCGATTTTTACAAATAAATCGTAACGGTATTTTTAGTGATATTAAATAAATTATTTAATAAAGTAACAAATTAAATGCCAATTAACTCTTAATCGCTTCATTTTATTAAACTAATAATTTTAAAATCTTTTTATTATTCAGGAACGTGAAATGAAATAAAAACTGCTTAAAAATTCGCTTAAATCTTTCAAGTCATCGAAAGAAAACAGAGAAAAGACAATTATTCTCTTGACACAATCTTCGTTGTGTCCCAGGCCGTTTCTTGTCATATATCTTTCAGGTTGTTTTTACGTTGCAACGTAGGTGTGGCCGGGGACGATAAACTCGGGTCTAACAAATCTTCTCCCTCCAACAAAAAAAAAAGGACGATCCTAGAGGCGAGGATTCCGAAATCGTGAGAAAAAAGTCTCGTAGCGCGATTTCGGCGTCGCGCTCTTCGCCGTTCTTCCTCATCGCTCACCGATACAAAAAATAATGAGATTTCGGAGGCACAACGGCGAGACTCTCGAGCGTGAGAAGATGCTGAACTTGGGGCTGAAATCGCCACTCCGTGCACCAGGCACGTATCAAAGTGCAGGAGCGACTCCTATCACGTGTCCTTTGGAAGGTTCTTCAACCTTCTAGCCGCGAAGGTCGCGTGCAGGGTGATTCGTTATTGGCGACGACGACTCCACGTGAGAAAATAACGTGGAAAAGAATGCAGAAGTCTTTTCACGTGAGATTTTCTCGAGAGAAAATCTACCTGGAAAGTTAATTATTCTCTCCTCTCTCATTTCTTCGAGCACGAATAATCTACAAGTAATCAGCTTGTGATATGCATTATTTGATTATAATGGCAATGATTAAAGCATAAATAAAAGAAATTTGATATGTATTTTCAAAGAAACAACAGAAATTAAAGCCGCCAAACTGTTACGAGTATAAAGAGATTTGATAAAGTATGTATTTAAAAATTTTTTTTTAAACAGAATATTACATTAAAAATAAATTTTTATTTATTTCTAGCTGTTTGTTTTAACTTATATACGATATTATTGACAATGTTATTTTAAAATTAAAAAATAAATAAATTCTAAATATTAAAAAATATCTCGAAAATAAAATAAAAAAAATATTTATTCATTTTCAATTCATTTTTTCACCATTCTATGTATCATAAATATGATCTGATTCATGAATATATGGATGAATAACGGATTCTTTATAGAAATGATTCGCGAGAATTAAATGCTGAAGGGGCAATTGCCGGTTCGATCGGCTTACGCTTCAATTTTGTAAATACCAAAATAAATAAAAAGTAAAATTTTATAGATTTTTCATTTTGAAACTTTTATACACGCAACACACAGATGTTTCGTTCCGAATCTCATTGTGACTTGCATATCGTCTTAAAACAAACTTAAAATCCGAGAACGTGTTTACGCTCTCTCCATGCACATTGCGACCATTGAAAAGACGGTGTCGCGTGTGCGCGCGCTTCCGGCTCGAGTTTTCTCACGAATTCCAGACGCGGGCTCATTCCCACAGGCTGATCGTGGCGGAACGTGAGACAGAATGTCCCTGAGGCCAGCCAAGCGATCTGGTTCGGTAGTAGGCTTGCAGACGAGCGAAAGAGTTTCGCGGCTGGTTCGGCTTGCACACGCCGCTCTTATTTATTGGCTTGCGAATCGAGCCCGTGTGGATTTAAAGACGAAACGTCAAATGATCCCTCTTATTCTCACGTGCAACAGATCCACGTGCCTACCCGCATCGGAAGCGCAACGAAATAAGAGTATAATCTCCGTCGCTTTTCCACGAACGGAAATCGTCATTCGGTACGATACAATCAGCCTCTCCGCCGAGCCGTACAATTAGAAGTTCCGAGAGGAATGGATCGTGATAAGGGTCAAGCTTTACGATGGGGGCATTCAATTCGAGGTCGACGATCCTCGACACGGGGGGTTAAACGGCTCAAAATGACCAGCGCTTGGCGGAGAGAACGAGAAAGAAAGACGACACGGTGGGAGTAGGGTAAAGCCGGCGTCTTGGGACAAGAGGCTGGCTTCTTAAGCCAATTAAATTGTTCCCACGGGATCGCACCGTGGGAGAGTCTCTCCAGGAACGCAAGAACATGAGACTCGGGACTGCCAGGACTTCATCCGCTCTCAAGAAGTCTCTCTTTCTCACTTCTCATTTGAATATTTATATTCATCCAAATTATTTTTTTGCCGAATTATTTTTTTTATTTCATCACTAATTAATCGTTTACGCGGTTTTTCTAAATTATTATTAAATAATAAATCAATATAACTTATCTTTCAACGTTTGTTTCAGATGCGTATTTTCTACCCATAAAACATTTAAAACAGAGCCGTATTTGTACGTGTTTCACACGCATTGCTTTAAGCTTGTAATTAAAGATTCATACTCTTTTTTTTTATATAAAAGCGAAAAGAACGTACTATTTTATATTTGTATACGATATTTAAATCTAAATATGTTAAATGAATAAAAATTCTATATATTATAAAATATATATACTCTTTAAAAAAATTGTAAATTTTTCACTTTTTACAATCTTGTACTATTTCCATAAATAAATAGGAGAATCGAGTCGAGCGATTTTTAAGTCAAGGTAATAACAGTCACGCTCGTTGCCGTTGCCCGTCGCGTCCCATTTTCGGCGGCGCGCTTTAAAAAGAATATCGGATCGTGCGACTCGATCGACCGAGGAAATCGTTTACTATTCTCACCGCGACCCTCTTCAATCTTCCTTTCTCTGTCGCTCGTTGCCTTTTTTACGCGGCCGTATCGGGACACACGTGGAGGAAGGGAAGGAGCCCGCGTGAGAACCTGGAGAGGGCTCGTGGGAAAACCACGAAGGCGCGTGGCGCTTCTGATACCAGGGTATCATGAGTGCCCAACAAGCGTCACGGGATACCCTCGATGTCTTTTACATCGCTCATCCCCCTGCGATCCCTCTACGACTCCCCCTCCCATGTAATCAAGCAGGTGGAATTGAATGGACGGGCGCGCAATCTAAAATTTGCATGATTTAGGAATCGCACGCAATCGCAACTTCTAGATCAAGATACTTCGTCTGGTATTTCGTCTGATTGCTTGTAGGAGCACATATATATACGCATATGTGATATTTTGATTATATATATTAATTTTCCCAGCAGCATTTATACACCTATTTCTGCTTATTGACTTTTACGTTGTGTATTTCTTGTACTTATTGTACATCGCGATTTTCTAAAGGGAGCAAATACAATTTCACAATTCTATTGTAAACTCTGACAACGAGATTTAACATTAATAACATTTAGTACGTAATTTAATTGTGGAAAAGATTATTGTAAGAAGTATTGCTTGTAGAATTTAAGAAAAAAATTATAAGCCCGAGGCGATTGATCCCCTTTTGGAATAGGGCAGCATGAATCAATGCTTCTCCGTGGCCTTTTCGAGGGCTTAAGCCTGTGCGAGCCCTAAGAATACGGTAAGGAGAAGATATTACGCTTGTCTGAACGGGTCTATTCATTGAAATGACCTCTGTCAACAATGGTGTCAGGCCAGCAGAAGATATCTAGAAGTAAATTTCTAAGTGCCAGTGACAATTTAATCTAGATATTTATTCGGCTAAATGATAAAAAATAATATCAGTATCAGTAATATCAATATCAGTTTATCATTAAAAATACTAATTTCTTATATTAATCCTATTTTTTATATATCAATATATTTTTATGAATATTTAAGGTTCATTGATTGCACGTGTTAAATTCTTCTTATTGTCAATATTTCATCACAATAAAGAATTGCATTGGATGGAAGATTCTCCAATATTTTTCAACGGATATCTCGTGTATTTCAGCGAGCAGGGCAGTAGAAATGACAGAAAGTTAAAAAATCTCCCATGGGATGGGCGAGAATCACTTAATGATAATAGAATCCAATTTATATCGGCTAATGTATCGCCCGACAGAGAGATCGCGTAACGGCCACCGCACATTATGCCGCTGTAATTCATTGAGAGGCGTGAAAAGCATTGTAAATATAAATTAGTACAAGATTTTCTACTAGGCTAGCAGAAACGTCGAAGTGGTCCTTGTCGAAATTCAACCTTGACCAGGCCCTAAACGCTTCGAAGGAGATGGTCGGACTGCTATGCTAGAAGAGGCCTGCTTTCGCAGCGGGATTTATATTCCTTTCTCTCTCTTTCTCTTGTGCATTTCTCATTCATTCACTTGCATATCCCAAAGTATTAATATATATCGAGACACATTTTTCAGTATATTTTGTTTTTTCGTCTTTGTCTTTTATTTCTTCGCACTTTTTTATTTTTTTCAAATATATATTTTTTCTTATGACACTTGCACTCTTTTAATTCGTATAAAACTATAAATACGCGAAATTCGAAGTGTTTGCTACTATTAGATTCGTAAGTAGAAAGAAACAATTATATAATCTTATCTGTAATTCCACCTGCCAGTATAAAGTTTAATCGTTTCCGGCGAATATTTAATCAGCAGGAAATTGAAACAAAATTCCTGTAATTACGATATAATAATATTTTTATTCTTTATTCTCCCGGATACGTGTCGCGTGACGCTGCGTCACGTCGAAAAAGTGTGCTAACGGAAATTTTATAGCCTCCTCCTACCAGGTGTGCATGTCATCGAGAAAGCAACGGCACCTAAATTCCGACCACTTGCCGCGCGGTGTCAAGTTGGGCGTCACGAAGATACGAGAAATGCCGGTTTCGCATCGAATTACATCTTGTTCGGGTGCATATTAAAACGCATTGATAATGACATTGTTAATGACATGTTAAGAGCTGAACCGAGGCGTGAAGAACGTTGTAAACACGAATTAATCGAACACCCAATACCAGGAGGTCAGGAAATGCCAGGAACGTCACGCTAAGAAAGAGACACGACTAACGTACACATATTAAAGAAACGGTGAATTTTTGTCGATGTCCTCGGTCAGGATGTCTGACCGCAGCTGGCACCGGGGCACTGAACATTCTCTCTCGTTTTGCAAACGCGACGCAAGAAAGCTCTCGACGCCCCTCCGATGACAGATTACATAGA
This sequence comes from Wasmannia auropunctata, assembly GCF_000956235.1. NCBI lineage: Eukaryota > Metazoa > Arthropoda > Insecta > Hymenoptera > Formicidae > Wasmannia > Wasmannia auropunctata. The sequence goes on along the minus strand of NW_012026837.1, from coordinate 5,374,133 downwards.
GATTAGAATTTAAAATGCGCGACAAGTAAAATATTGCGGCACGGAAGTTTATGAAAGTTAAAATGATGAAAACGTACACGGTTCTCTTTTACTTTTAAGTAGTACTTTTTAATATGTATAATATTTTATAATCTAAAATGTTAAAAGAAAAGACAATGTTTATAATGCTATAGAAAAGGTAGAGAAATTATTTTTATGATATCGATAGATAGAATTATCTACGTGTCTTTTAATGAATTTACTAAAAAGAAGATAGCCGCATACATTCCGATTAAGATAAAGGCAATTAAGATAAAAACAAGTTCTGAATGGCGGTGACTCACGAATGTAACCGCTTAATTGTAATTCATAATTTACAATTGGCTATATTAATATAATTTCTTCAATTTCTGTGATGATTTTGGTGACGATTTAAAAACTTACTGTTTATATTTAAAATGTTTCATTATTAAGCATTTTATTAAATATATCAATTTAATCTGTTGTTATTGAAACGTGGTAATGTGGGTTAGAGATATGTATTATAATATCATAAATTATATATTATATTTATCAACAATTCCCAGAACATTTTGCAATTGTTTAGCAATTTCTACGCATATTGGAAATGTCAGTCTGTAATTTAATGCGATGAATTCAAGTTCAGAATCAATACAATTACAATACTGTTACATCCCGTCAGAGAAGCGAATGTGTCGATGAATGTGACACTAATTCAATTACGTTCCCTCAAGTCAATCACCAGTAACAATTGAAAATTAATATCGTAACAGAACGAGACGCAGAAAGTAAGTTGGATTTGTTAAAGTGGCTTCGACAAGAAGCTATTGATTAATGGACGCTTCCTCAAGGAAGATCAGTCGAGCGTGTCATTCTTATTGGGAAAACAGAATACCATGGAAGTACTTGGAAAGGATCTTCGTGTGCAACTGTACGCAAAACAACGTCACATAAGCACAAAACCTCGAGACAAAGCTTATCATGTAAATTAACATCATTAAAATTCATCAGGGAAAACTTCGCATGACTTAATGCTACGTCTTTTTATAAACCGACCCTTTCCGCATTTACAAAGTGCAATTGCGTTTCCTTCTTTAAAGTAAAACTGTGTATTTTTATATAAATATATATTTTTAATTGTGTTCTGTATATAAAAATATAAGATCTTTTATAAGCAAAAGTTTCGTGATTTAAAAAACTCTACAATCCTAAAAGTTAATGAGATATTGCACAAAATATTATACATATAATATAGATCAATTATTATATATGTATCAATTATATGTATATATCAATTATATATATAAATATTGTATAATTATTTACAAGAAATTAAAAGATTATATTTTATTTAGAGTTAAACAAAATAAACGTATTTCTTTGTAACTATCAATTTAAGGAAAAACAACAGTAGCTATCCATGTCGCTGAAAAATTTACTGATGAAATTTACAATAAGAAAAAATAAATTTGACATCTTTCTAGCAGATATTAGCATTCTTCTATTTAGAAAGATCTATGAAAGCGGACATACGTGAGAATCGAGATTTCCAATCTTCTATTTATTATAAGAATTATAAGTTTTCAGTAGTCACAAAACTTTTCGAGAAATTTTACAAGCTTTCTCTTTTATTTTCAAAAATATACACATGAATATTTTGACTCATCGCTTTTATTCTCATAAGTTATTGATATTTTTTAGTTCTGATATATCCTTAATACTAACTAAAATTAAAAGTTAAATTTAGAATTTTTAGATGAGACAAAAAATCAATTAAAATGTGTTTAACATTAGTAATTTTTATGGGAATGATTCTCTCAGGATTTTTTTGTTAAAGCACTTTGAATTTCATGCTGATATATGACAATTCCGATAATCTCAAATGAAATTATATCATTACACTAGAAATCTTAGCTGAAAAATTGAACAACGAGTAAACAACGCTCATTCTAACGCGCTGACTAATTATGGGAGCGTAATTAACGGGATTACTTAACCGTCTCGCGAGTGCCCGCGCCCCGAAGAAGCTTCTTGGCACCGAATGATTCCCTAGTAACCCTGAGAAGATTCGATCTCTCTTCGAAGCTGCTTTCTCACGCCCGTTGCGACTCGTCCTTCGATTCCCACGAGCCTAACGGATGAGGCTTTGCCTTTCCGCGAAAAAAAAGAAAAAGAGGAAGATCCATAGTATCTTCCGAGAACTTTGATACCTTGAATTTTTCAACAACCGCGAGTGGGGGTGGACATTGTCGCACTGTGACGCTTAAAATGAGCCTTGTGCTCAAAATTTTGCTAGTCTTTGTGCTTTGGAAAATTGATCCATCATATGATATAATTGTAAGAGAATTTATTACCTAATTCGATAATTTGTTTGAACCCTCAAAACTCTATGCGACATGTAATATAAATCACATTACCAAACGAGCATATTTTTACTCAATATTCCAATAATCAATGATCGAAATAAAGAGACATCGTAATATAAACTACATTATCAGATGGATATATTTTTATCCGATATTCCAACAATCAATGATCGAAATAAAGAGATATTGCTTTAGTAATATTATTATTGTGATTATTTCAATCAAAACTCACGCGATTGTATAAGTATATTTTGATATTTTTTAAAATAAACTCGCATTGTTAGATAGCGCACAAAGAATTCAGATTTTATCCGCTTAGGGAAATTCTGCAGGACAGAAAACTATTTTATTAATAATAACGCAATGTTTTTATATATTAACTCTCGTCAGCATGGAATATTTTTGCGTCATGAAAATATAAGAGTCTCGAGGAGTCTCTTATGTGAAGATAATCTTAAAATAAATCGAAAAAGAAAGAGATAGTCCTTCCAGCTTCAATACGACAGTCTATTGACGAGAAACATTTCCAAGTTACATTCTATCGCTTTGTATCTGCTTCACGGTGTAGATTATTTCGGCGCGACATCGAATCCAGCCTCCCTCAATCCGTGCTGGGAATTATCGACACGAAATTCTACGGGTTCAAAGGTCCTCGTCTATATACCGCGCGCGGAGGGAAGATCGCGAAGGAGGATCCAAGGTTCGAACCCTCTCACGACCCCTCGACTACATCGGAGGACGCCTTCGTCGAGGACGCCGAGATCTTGCCTCGAGCGTGAGAACGATTCTCGCCCACGGTCAAATTCCGTCGATCGAGTATTAGGACATCAGGGCGACGCAGGAAGAAACTTTAAGACGCGGCGGGGCGATTAAGAAAACGGAAGTTGGCATTTGTATAAATAAGATAAAAATATACGATGGAAAGTGCCGAACGCAAATTTAACATCTCAAGCTTCTATGATCGACTGACATGATTTTAATGAAAAGTTATTATCTTCTAATATTCTTCGAAGATAACTGTTAAAAAGAAAACAGATTTTTTTTAATTACAATCCTTATAAATATAATTGTTTAAATATTCCGAAATAAGCAACATTTAAGCTTTATATTCTAATAAAACAAAACATTTTGTTACGTTATGTTATCATCGACAAATTCAACAAACCACATTCGTTCCATAACAGCAATGATATAACAGTATAAGACAAAATAAATTATAATTAATTAAATTCAAATTAATTTTAATGTTAAAATTAATTAAAATTATCAATAACACATGCTATACACTATCAAGAATATAAATTTGGATTTAAATTTATATATTATAACAATTATTAGATAATTTTTAATGATCCGTACAATTTCTTTTCATAAATGAAATAACAAGAAAAATAATACTTTTTTTTATCTTTTCTTTTCAAAATTTTTAGAGCTGTAATTAACCATGATGAATTCGTAAGTAGACGTACTTAGGGTAAAGTCTTCCACTTATGGCTTTGAACTTTCACTTAGCATCAATGGTACATATGGGTGGGTTAAAACGATGCGAAATAATGGGCAGAAGAGGCTGTTATTCCTACATTAGAATGCATAGGCGTTCCCGTAGGGACGCGGATTACATTACCCCCAGGGTACACCATGAATAGAGTTCCTTAATTAGAGACCAGGGTAGCATGGAATTCGAAGAAGCGTCCCCGAGTCCTAGGCGTGGCTATCGAATAATTTTATACTTGAAAAACTATAGCAAACCGCGTCATTATCACGCTACGTTTAATAATAAAATAACGCAAAACACACTTTAGAAGCAGGAACATTGGATTCATTTTGATTTTACATAGGAATATTAATACATTTATTTCCATCGCTATTTTTTATTGAAAGAATTTTTGCTATATATTTGTCGCTGCGATGTAAAAATTATTTTATTAAAAGAAAGAACGAATCGCGAAATCGTCGAGTAATAAAGTCGATAGATCACTGAAAAGTATAAGGTACACGTGGCACGCTGAATAGAAAGTTCGGGGTTCATAGAGGCGAAAGGGTTGATCCTTCTAGTCGAGTTGATCTACTTAGATATCAGGATGATAGGACGATCGAGGAGGATGCATGGGATATCCTCGCAGGATGCCGAGGGTTTTATTTTCAACCCTTGCTCTCATCGTCGTGTAATCGATAAACCTTTACTCGTTTCTTCTATTAATATGTCATAATTCCTTTTAAACAATGTTTGAATTTTTAGAATAAAGACTCAAACTGACAACACGGTTACTCGTGCTACATTGAGGTACATCTTGACACGTCAAATTTGGATATCTACAGTCACAATTTGAAATATCTACTTCTAGATATTTTTGTCGTCTCGCGAAAATAAACGTTAATCGCACAATTCTAATATTCGAGTACCACGTGTCGTACGAACTATTTTACGATGGGGATAGCATGGAGGGTAAGAAGTGGCATCGGGGGTTGAGCACGTGGCCACCAGAGCGAGGAATGTAATGAGAAAAAAGGCCTATCACGTGACCTTTTCCATCAGAGGTGCATGCGACGTAAGAAGGTTCCGCCCGAGCTTTCCTCTGAAGGGGTTGATATCAATTAGTCTCGAAAGGGTACTCCAATTGAGGTGGTTGACCCATTACTGGCCGACCGTGTCTTTAATGAGCGATGTACATTCCGTTCTCAGCGTACGTCGATGTCATTCAGTTTGTGCGTGAAAACGGTTGATTATTCTGCACTTTCATTTCTTTCTCTTGAAGCGCGAATAATATATATAGTTCAAATTGATCCCGGCGATATCCCGGGATATTCCTTTTCCTTTTGAGGAATAACAAACTTTTGTTGAAAGCGGAGAGATAAGCAATTCTATCTCTGGCAGAAACATCTCGTTTTCAGAAATAAGAGAGGAATATTGTTTGAAGACTGAAAACTTATCCGTCACGCAGCGTCGCTGACGCTTTAAAGCGCATACTCCATTGCCCGCGAACGCGCTTTACAATACCGTATTATGTTTCGAACGATTTTTTTTTTATTTTTCATCAATCTCACTCAATTATTCTTTATTTTATCTTGAGAAACAATTCTGCCGTGTCTGGTGATCCATGATAATTTTATTATATCCTAAAATGTTTCTGCTTTTTTTTTCGAATGTATGCATATCTTCGCCCCGTGTATGACGTTTGAGGAGACGATACGCGCGTGAGAGAGAATACGTGGCTTGAGGACAAGCGATCTTCCACACATGAAGCAGAGCAGCAGAAAGCGCGAAGAGGATTCTCTTCTCGCTTTCGTTGCAAGCCGCGTGATATGCGAGTCACATGGGGTGGAGGGAGGAGGGTAGAGGGTCGCGGTATCGTGCGTGCTCCAGAAAGGATCGAACTTCCTAAGCTTGCGCGAATTTCCGATGACGGCGGCGGCAGGATGGAAATCGTCTTAGGATCTAATGCATATGCGGACAACAATGCATCGAAAGCATCGCGGCAAAATGAATGTATTTGACATAAATGTATTTTGTAGATGCGTTGTTTAATATTATTAATGTATCAATTATTAGATTGACATCGAATTATGCGAGGATATTTAAAATCGTACGTGAAATGATTGCCCCGTAATTAGTGGCCATAAATATTATTAATCCATCATTTTCTTTCTCGATGTGTCATTACTCTGTTGATAACAATTCTAGGTGTTTGTAATACACACGAAGCGAAATTGTCGCTCTGCATAAATAAACATTGCGATAAATTAAAAAAATATATATATTAAAATAAGGACATTATATAATTGTGACATGTTTCTCTTCCTGAAGCGACACTCTGTTATAATTATCTAATTAATAATTCTCGTGTTATAATTATCTAATTATAAACATTCTCATTATATCATAATTATAAAATATTGTTTATTGTCGCATAAATATTTCTATTAATTAAACAAAAATGTATCCAGCCGTCCGAATCAATTATAATTAAATATAACATCGCCGTATGTCGAGAGTAATTAATCGACAATTATCAGTTAGAAATAAATTAGTGGCGTTCAGGGCATTCTGTAAAATGATTCAATCGAATCTATTCGCGGGGTTAACTCTTATTAGAAAAGCAGGAAAGGACCACTAGATTCTAAAGGGTTTCAAATGATTCAGGAAGCTATCAGGACAGCAACGTCGGTCAGGAGTTCCGCTCGTGCGACACCGCTAAGCAGGCAATTGGGGCGATAGAGTCAAAGGGTTAATGTAACAAAGGCTTATATTCCGTGAGGTCAAAGGTCTCCCATGACGCCTAACCCACGAAAATTCCGCACAAAGAGACACACAATTTCCTCAGAGATTCTCGGTAACTTTTGGCATTTGATTATTTAGAACTATACATGTATATAATCTACATTTTATCGAAGGAATTGCAATCCCGGTTAATATTCCTTTATTTAAATCACGTTTTTTGAAAAATCGCAATTATACTTATTATACGCAGGTACGAGTACTTGTGTACACTTAAGAATCAAGGATCTCATTTTTATTCAATATAACTATCAATTCTGCATTATGTACTCTGTTATATTTTCAACGAACAGAAAACGAAACAAGCAAATTATAGATAACGTCAAATTATATGCAGATAGCACGACTTAGGCAATTAAAACGTAATAATATAAAACAATAAGAATATAAATTTGAATTATGCCCGATATGTATTTTCGTATTAGACGTGTGAAAATTATTCATTCCAGTGGCCCCGATAATCGATTGGTTAATACTACTTATAGATTGTACTACGGTAATCGATTGTACTACTTATCGAGTTAAAGGCAGAAAAGATTTGGCGAGTATTCGTTAAATATTAAACACACGTGCGTATTTGCGAGATATTTCCGCGCTGCATGTAAACGATTCTCGCGGGACCAAAAAGCTCGTGCACTTATGAAAATGCATCGTGCATTAGTCGACGATAAATTTCCCCGGGTTCAGGAAAACGAGTTCAGCGCAGTCTATTTACGCGCGCAATGCCGCATCGTAATTAATACCTATGCGGGAATAACGCGTACAGATATGTGAAACATCTGATTACACGGCGAGGTAAATCTAATTGGCCGACGCGGCTGCGAATGAAAAAATATGGCGGCCGATGGAGCTGCGTAAAAAATCTTAATTTGATGTGCTCATAAAATATTATTTTGAGCACTTGCTTTGTGTAATAAAGATGCATGATGAGATAACGTAATTTCGCCAAACAGCACGTAGAAATTATTAATATTAGATTTTAGAAGGGAACTGGAAAAACTGTTGAATATTATTGTAACTAAAATTGTAGTAATCTGCAGTTTATACAGATAGGCGGGTGTTAAATTATATTAAGTAAACCGACAGTTTATTATATGTGTGTAAACAATTTGAGCAATATAACTAAGTGAGGCACTTAATTATATTAACGCGCGCGCACCGCAGCACGAACAAATGCAATTCCTAGTAAACATGATATATGGGCGACATTATAAAATTAATTGCATACGGAAAATAGAAATCCCGCTTTGGCCGTTTGCTAATTAAATACGTGGCGTTTGCCGTAGAAATTCTTTTCTGTTTGTACAATACATATCTCTTTAAATTAATTAATTAATTAATTTGCTCGCCGGCGTTTATTTAAATTTTTGACAGAGTAAAACGCAATTAATATTCCGACGTTTCATTCGTAGGTAGCGAACAAAATATATCCATAGATTCTAGCTGCAAATGTACGTATATATAAATATGAAAAATATATATACATGTATATACATATATGTATTTACATAACTATCTTTTGCCATTATTTTTTTGTTCAATATAACTAAAATTTTAATTAAAATAATATAGACTTCGCATTCTAGACAGTTTAATTAACTTCAGAGAGGTATCTTGGTGAGAGTTAATTGATCTATTCGCTTAATTCACCTTATTTCTTTCGAAGGATAACGACCGCGCAGGTATCAGAAGCAGGATTGATATGAGTTCAGGTCTCTTGTTAGATAAGCGAAAGCGTTTTTTAAAGGTCAAGTTATCAGGACAACATGTTATGGATGGAAATTGCAAAGCCTGTAAGAGAGTAAATAAACTTAGCTTGTGTTCGATAAAACTTCGATCACTTGGTTGAGCATCAGGATTTCATCTTGTCAACGGAACGAAAAGCATACCGTTGTACGTACGTCAGGGTAAAATTGAATTGTTATGAATTTTTTAAATATCAGATTTCTATATAATTAATAAATGTATAGAATTGTGAGATAATTGTAAGAAGGTAGGTGATAATGATAACTGGATCTTTATGAATTCGGATAAAAAAAAAGTGAAAACTAATTACTTCGAGCCGGAAAAATCAGGTATTTAAAAAAGAGACGAAAGGAAAAGGAGTTTTCACAGATTTTCTGAAATTTGATCCGATTTAGCAATCTTATATGAAAGAAATATTCCATTTTGTGATTGACGTAAATGTCTTCTATAATAAAACGGATCGTTGGCCTTAAGAAAGAAGATTATATCAATTTGTAATCTCGATTTGTAACTCTCAAATCTATCCGTGTGACATTCATTCCTAGAAATATTTTTAACTCATTTCTCAAGATTTTGCATATTGTACGCTTACATCCAGAATTGATCCATTAATTATAGAAGACCCATATTTATCTACAATGAATTCACTAAAATAAACGTTCCCAAGAATAATCCCTCAATCAATACTTCGATTTATAAAGTAGGTTTATATTGGCTTTTATAGTAGATATATATGTATATACAGAAATAACTTGTTTCAACAAATTAAGAGATAATTTGTTTTAATAAATTATCTATCAATCTCGGCAATGAACAAAAATTAACGGATTTATCTATATTTTAAAGAAATTTTTGCATTTACTCGTTAAACGAAAAATGTTACGGAGCGCCGCGGAGAGCTAGGTGTAAACCTCCATAAATTTTAGAGCCAACAATGCATCCGAGTGCAATTGTGGAGGGAGAAGCGTTTTCGGGTAATCGCCTGATAATTCTCAATCAATCGATAAATCATTCCCAACACGAGCCTTTCCGTGGGAGCGGCAGACGGCCTTGGCGTTCGTTGAAAAGGACGAGACAATGGCCGGGGCCTCGTGAACGACCGATCAAGGCCGTTTCCCATGGTTGGGACGGGTCAATGGCCATGGTGGCTCATAAAAGAGCACATGGGACCCCTTCGTCTTCAGTTCCCCGGCAGTGCTCGTGCTGTCTGGATCGTCTCGTACTTAATACACGTACACGCGATATCTATATACTTTTTACTTACGTGTTTCTCTAAATACGTTACGCTTATTCACGTGATTTATTGTAATTTTTGTAATATCATAATTAACAAATGTATCGTGACGAATCGCGGAGATCGTCGTCTCTTTCATTTTGATCTTTAATTTACGTATTGAGGAAGTTTGTGAAATCATTTTCTCGTCACACACACATGTGCGGTGCTAACTTATTAATATTTAAAGCTACATTCGATATTTAACGAACACTTTGTAAATGGTCTTTTATCGCGCACTTGACATAAGGTCGAGACGCGACGATCGATCGGCGATAGCTTATCACACGCAGTATTGTTCCCACGATATACATTATGCAAAAATTACTTACCCGACGGGTGATTAGACTGCAAATTGTAGTCATCGACTTGTAATGTGCTGTTCGGCCCAGTTCTGGTAAATCTAACCACGTGATATTGGTTGTCGTTAACTTTCACGCCAACTTCGCCGAGCGGATGATCGCTGGTGCCCATGTTGTAAACCGCGAAAACGTTACCTTCCACCTGTGAATAAATCATTCATTTCTATTACAATGAAATTTAATTCTTGAGTCGTGTCAATTAGATTAAATTGAAATAGAAACCAGAATCAAATAAATTAAACAAAGTTCAATACATGTATAACATGCTCATTTATATTGTATAAGACTATTAATATTATAAGCTTCAAGGTCTATTTAATAATATTAATTATGTACGAATTAAATCAGGAATTCCCAAAGTATGGGTCACGACCCGAATTTTGGTAAGTGAAAGATTTTAGAATGTTAAATTACGCTTACGTTATTTCAAGCAGAATAGCTCACAGATAATCCGATAATACAGAATAAATTTTCTGTACAAACTTGCGAGCGCGCCCGCGCGCGCGTACTTTCATAATTTCATATATGTGTAAAGTTGGATTTTCAACGACGATAGACGATAGATTAAAACCAGATTTCGAAACAAACTATAATTATCAAACTCCTTGCGTCTAAAAATAACTCACATCGATGTCTACGTCAAAACTGTTACTAAGAAACCAGAAACAGGAAACAAAGACATTATCCACATAATGTCATTATAGTTATTTATCTTAGTATATCTAAGAAATGGATTTGTAAAATTATTTAATAAAAAATTAAAAAAATAGGAGGAGTGTATATAAATAAAATGGTACAAATAAATTAATATACTCGTCCCTTGTTTTCTTAATATTTGCTAAAGCTAGATATGTCGCGGATGTATTCTTTTTTAAAAAGTAAGTCGTGATCTACACCAGTTTGGGAAGCCTCGTACTAAATTATATAATTATATTATATACACAGTACTTAATAATACTCTATAATGTGTCAATTATGTTTCATTATATACTAACAATTTCGATTTCGAGATAATCGTTACTCGACGCAGATTCTATCCTAAGCAGCACAGCATCGCTAACGCCGGTGACGAAACCCAAGGCCACGGTATCCCTTTTCATTTCCGGTCGACGATCAGGCGGAAAGGTATACGTAATAATTCCTCTTCCGGCACCGAATTCGTAAGCGATAGCCTCTGCAAAATGAAATATTTTGATGTTAGAGATAACGTTTTGTCTGTTATACAATTAAATATAGCCTGTTACATATTAAACATAGCCTGTTGAAATTGTTTTCGCTTTGTTGTAGTCACTTCATATATTCTGCTGTATAAGTAAAAATTAATTGAATTTTTGTTCTAACTCTCGTGTTCTAAAAATGTCCTATTCATCGAGTTTCATCAATAATCGCGTTTAACTATTCGGGAAAATATTTACCTCCCGGCGAGAAAAATCGGTTCCATTCACTGTATAAACTAGTTTCGCATCCCTGTAATATTTATTACACTGCAGAGTAATCCGATAACAGCACCAAACTTTGATAACTTTATAGATAACGTTATTAAAAATATATGTACGTGTATATAAATAGAGTTGTATGAATAAACAAAAAGATGGCATATTTTAATAAAATATTAACTTGTTAATCGATTAGCGATTTTCGATATTAAGCGTGAATGGATAATCTTTTTCTTTCCCTTCCCTTTTCTCAATACGAACAGTCCTATATATATTTATTTTTCCCCTGTTCATTTACCATCGTTACAAGTCGGTCCGGTAAAACTCGTCATGTCGCAGTCGCACGTGTAGCTATTCCACTGCTGCACGCACGTCCCATGATTGGCGCAGAGATCATGAGTGCACTTCTTGCCCGGATGCAGGTTGGTGTAAATGTCGCATCCGGAAGTGACGAGGGAACTCGGCACGACGGCATCGGTAATGAGGTCGGTGCTCTCCCCGCTGAGATCCAACGACGCCAGACACCCCTCGAATCCGTGACGGCTGAGAATCGGCTTTGGTAATAGGCCGTATTGCGCCTTCTCCACTCCGCCTGAAATAAACGAGACGTTAAATCTCTCTCTTTTACGCAAACCTCCTTGACATTTAAAAAAAAAAGGAAAGTCTCTTTCTCTCGTTAAATATATCCGTGAACGTGCGATTGACGTTTACTTTGATTTGAAAAAAAATTTTTAAGTATCATCCCTTAATCATTAAATCACGAAAGAACAAACGTTTAAAACTTTTATCCATCCGTTCGCGAGGCGCGACACAGAGCTTGTCGCGAGATTGAATTGCCAAAACGCAGACGGGATGTCGCGCTTCACGTAAAATATCGAAACCAAAATTTCGGCAGTTAAATCGAAATAATCTCTCTCTCTCTCTCTCTCTCTCTCTCTCTCACAAACTCTCGCAGCCTTGCGATATTCGCAGGCCTCTCGGTAATCGCGGATATCGCGGGTACTCGATGAACCGAGACGACCGCACGTCCGGTCGATCTTGCCGCCATAAATCCTGCGGGATCGCCGTCGGTCGAAAATTATTTCGACGGTCACACATTATATCCCATACGACCGCGTGTAGAAACATGAAAATCTTTTATTCAAAATGCTAATATACTAAAAGGGATTTTACGGAAGAAACGAAAGGCGATATCCCGCAGCTTTTTCTCTCTCTATTACATTACGTAATATCTATTAAAATACGTCAAATAAATTTTAAACAATAAGTAGTGATAATGAACTTTTAATTGTCCATTTATTTCCGGAAACTAGTACGGATATCTTGATGCAATGTTACGTTCAATCGTGAAATTCCGACCGTAATTTTTGTGGTCGAACCGATCTCGCGACGCATGAGCGGCGCGGTTTGGCAATCGCTATTGAAGAATAATTGATGGCTGATTTGCCAATTTATGCCAGCCCGACGGTGATCGATAGATTTATTAATGAATTAAGCAACGGGAACGGTATGATATGGATCTAATTAATGGTGATTCATAGCGCGTTACGCTGATATACCCGTAACTGAATTTCAGCTCGTTAGTCCGGACATACATAGACATCTGTCCTATCTACGCTGTTAATTAGAAATGCGAAAAGATCTGCATCATAAACGTTTCTTTGTCAGGTGATATTATCGTTCACGTAAAATTGTGATTTGACGTCGTTCACGCTTGACGTATGTTTTAAAAATCAAACTGTACTATCTATTGTCAAGAAATCGTAAGCTTCCTCGCCGTAGTTGCGACATAGTTTTTTCGCAAATATCACAGTTTAACACCGAATCAGATATTCCAGATAATAGAATAATTCCATAGATGTATTAATTACAAAGATAAAATCGACTAATTCTCCACCCGGATTTTCCACGATTTTATTTGTCATTTTGAAAAGTCATGCGCTTACACAACGCGACAATAAACGTCGCGTGACATCTCTCCGTGAAGCCTACGTCTCCTCTTTTTATAACCTTCAGATTAATTGTGTAGTCACACATTATATAGGAGCGCAAAGAATTTCGACGATAAATATAATTGCTCGTGTCGTACGGAATGAGAAATTAAACGATCGAAAAATTACGCGTGATCGTAACGTGACAGAGAAATTGATTCACAATCAAGTTATTCTAAATTATATTTGCCTATAAATAATGCGGCAGTTAATATTTTGACAGCCGATTAGATTATTTTTAATGACGATACTAAAAAACACATGGTGATAATGGCGATTGTATTCAACGAAGCATTAAAGATAACAGCTCAGTAATTCACAAATCCGTTGATAATCGAAATAAGAGTATGATTTCATAGAATAAACAAAGATAAGTCATCGATACGATTGATTAGTACATACCTACATGTCATATAGTGGCATTATATAGAAAATTATAAAAATAAAAAAAAAATTTTTTATCGTTTACATAAGTACATTCCGAAAACTGTACCAGGATCAGTTGAAACAAAAATGTTATTTGCATCTTTATAACGTACGTCAAGGCCAAGATTATCGTTAAGGCATGCGCAGGCGTAAATAATTGCTCGAAATAGGGTTACCTTATCAAATGTGGAATGGATATAGATTCTAATTTCGACAGTATGAATGCATTCGTAACATTTTCTATGTCTCGTGATGCAGTTGTATATATGAGAAAATAAAATATTGTCAATAAAACAATATGATTTTTAACAAATCTATTATTATCTAATATATATCTATTTTCCACTTCCTTCCGCGATAATTTCGATCATATGCTATTAGATCATATGCATTATATGCTTATTATTAGATATGCTATCAGTATAATATTAATATTTTTTAATTAAATATATTAATATTATGTATTAATATATTAGTATATTAATATTTTTTAATTAAATATATTAATATTTTTTAATATATTAATAGTAATATAGAATGCTAAATTTTTTAATTTAAAAAATTATTAATTATACGTATATATATATATATATATAAATATTAAACGAAAGGTTAATCATGTTCAAGCACGCTTTTTTTTAGATTTCTACGAATAAATCTAACCAGGGCCTCGCGCTCTTATCAGCCAGCTGTACCGTTTATCACGTACGTCATATATTCGCTATCATTAAATCGCATTAATCGTAACAACGACGTCATTTACTCACGAATTTAATCTTACATTTGGGGGTGCGCTGCGATCGAACGTGCCGGATGTGCGGCTCGCTGAGTTAGTTATAATCACGATCATTTTCACGCTTCGAGCAGTCGCGCGCGTCTGTGCATCATCATCGAAAGTGCACGAATTCGTAGAGCGCTCGAATCGTCAATCGCGGCTTGTCGGTGCAATCAAACTCGCTGTCGACGACGTCCGGGAGAATCGGTGGAAATCACTTAACGCGCGATAAGAAGATAATATTAGCGACGCTATCACTCTTTCGGATCGACATAATTCGTAAAATCCCGCTAATCAGATTGCCATAGCCGCTCCTGTCACGATATATATATATATATATCAACGTGAAAATTTAATAATTATTTTTACAAGTTATCAGTCATTATGTCTCCTCGCGATCTCGCTTTACGCGTCCTCCTAATTTCGATCGTTCGTTTCTCGACGACGTCGATCATCCGGCCGCAGAGATTGTACATCGTACAACTCTCGTCGCAACCGGCGAGGGGAAATATACCGGACCGATGGAGAACGCTACCGGAGTTTGATGCGCCGCAAATCGAGATTCAACTGCTGAAGGGCTACGTCTCGTCGAACGGGAAATTGATATTCACCAATGAGTACAAATACCCGGAGACAGGTTACAAGTACGTATGTAAACGACGAGAAAATATGCCTAAAGACGTACTCGTCTTTGAGATGAATTAACTCTGAGACTAGCGCTTTTCGATACGTATAGACATTGAATGAATGTCTTGAAGTTTATTTATAGATTTTCCGAAAAAGCGCAACGCGTCCGATACATTAATGTAAAGGATAAGTCACTTAATCTGAAGAGACATTTAAGGCATTTTTGGATCGAATGTGTTGTATCTTACGTATGCAGAGCTATGCTTGAAAATTTAATATCTTCACACAAATCTTCATACAATTTTATAATTTATTATTTAATTTTTAATCATTTGGTTCAATCTTTCCATATATATATATATATATATATGGAAAGATTGAACCAAATGATTAAAAATTAAATAATAAATTATAAAATATGACATTAAGCAATCAAATCTCAAATGTATTCAATCAATAATGCATGAGACGCGAGATGATGTTTGATCCGAAAAAATATAAACCAAAACCGAGAGACATCAACGACAGCAAATGAACATCCACACGTTGCTAATGCTGTAATAACGTCGTCAATGCAAATAATCTTACGCGGTCATAAATCGATTAGTGGCGAGGCAAAGATGACATCGACAACAGATGAGAAGAAAATCTGGCAAATTGAGAATGACGATATGAAGGAGAGAGGAAAGGAGAAAGAGAACGTTCAGGGAAATATCGTGATACCTGGTAGGACCATCCCGGCGATTGGATCCAGGCATGTTATTGATGCGCCTCCAAGGTGCCCGGATGGAAAAAAACACGATGCGCATGGACAATGTAGGGAGATGATATGAGTTACCTCTTCTATTTTAAGGTAATCTTTCATTACAAAAAATCTAACATACCTTCTCGACAAAAACTAATTGAAATATGCGATAATCAAATATGGATAACATTTTAAAAATTCTTTTAAATTTTAATTTTAACAATAGGAAACTTTGGACGAATTAGAATTAAATAAAAATTAACATAATAGAAAATTTCAGCATACTTTATACAATAATTATATTCCAGCTATTAAATGGCTATTAATTTCTGGACCTAAAATGGGCAGACACAGAAAAAGAAGACAAAAGGGAAACACTTAAATAATTGAAGCTCTCCAGTTATCGATATTTATCTTATATAAAAGCATAAAGTATTTAAAAACGTGAGAAAGCTACTTTATGAATAAAATACTATATTAAATTTGTATATTTTTTATTACGCGTTCTACACTTGTATATGATTTTATTTAATTGATATGACAGTCTTATATTTCGTACATCCGTTATGCAAGTTTCATAAATTGTCAAGAAAATAAAAATAAATTCTGATATACGTCAAAATTTAGCATGCAATATTTAACTTTCAATCCATATAAATTCTACGTATCTATATCCAGCAAAACTACCGATATTTTTGAAACTTATAAATTACTATGTGTTTCAAAATGCGAGAATAAAACGCGAACTAAATCGTGAAATACATTTATATTTTGAGATATATATGTACTTTCGCTCAATAATGAAAGAAAGAAATAATTTAAGCATTAATTTAACTTTATAGAGTTAAATTAATTATAGATAACTTAAGAATTTCGTATTCTCCAGCCAGATCTTACGACTGAACAGATTTTACGACAATGTGGTAAGCTAATCTGGATGTGGTTACAATATAATTCATTAAACTAATTAAGAAACCAATACATAAATGACATATTTAACTTATACAATAAACGGATTGCAGATGTAAATCACGACTGACTAATTAAATTAAATTAATATCGCGTACACGCTGTTATTTTATTGTAGTAATATCTCTCGAATGAAATTGTCGAATAGAATCCTGATTAATTGTATTGCCGCGCGTTATATAACGGGCGGGCTAAATGCGACGCTTAGATTATCATAATGAAAACATTGTATAAAAATAAATTAATAATAAGAAAAAAATATTCTCTAAGAAATATTTAAAATTGCCCAGATTATAATCCAAGCCTTCTTTAATTCTTAACGATCAGTTATATTAATTAATTTAGTAATATGAATAAAAAATCGCCTAACAAGTAAATATTCGAATTGTAGAATTAAATTATATGTATCATTTCTCCCTTTCCCTGTCACTTACCTATGTACAAAATGCCATCGAGATCAAGATTCTCGTTGCTGCCCTGGCTGTTGACAGCAGTCACGTGATCGTCCACAGCGAGAGTGTGCCTCTTTGCGGCAGGTCTACCAATACTAACTGCGTGCCATTTGCCATCGTTCAACTTGGACCTCGAAGTGTCCCTGACCCTGACAGCCCCGTCGCCGAGGTCAAACACATAGTGTACGTGCCCGTTTACCAGCTCGACCGCAATGAAATCATGCTCTCTTCCGGCATTGTAAAGGATCAAGCCGTTCGCTTCGCGCGTTTTAAACTGAAAAGTAATTTGCACATGTAAGACGACGAGTTTACGCTCTTTTCCTCTGCAATTTGATTAAATTACACCCTTTTATAATTGACGATAAAATCTTTGTCATTTCATCATTAAACGCGGAAAAACGCGTCTAACGATACCTAATTCCATACGATCTTACTTTTCTATTGTTGTGATGCACTGCAAGACGGAATTGTGCCCTTTTCAAATCTGTATAATTCTTTTTTTTTACAAATTATTATTAATTAATTCTTCTAATTGCGTTCGCAAAAAAAAAAAAACATAAAATTAATCAAAAAAGTACGCGTCTAAAACTTACATATCTTATACTTTGTATTTTCATATTCCCTAATTTAACATTTTAATTTTAATGTTTTATATAATTAATATGTATTGTACCCAAGATTCTACCAAAAATTAGGAGAAACGTGATATAAATGGATCCTCGCGATTCTTTATTTACCAAGCGACTCAATAGAATCGTGCAGGTAATGTGTGTGTGTGTCCCTGACTTATGAGAAAAAAAATATCAATTTTCACCTGGAAATAGATGTTTGTCTCCACGTACGCCTTGAGTACCGGAAGTCCTACGAAGGTGTGCTTGGAGGTGAAGGTCACCGGATGGTGAACCGGATGGTTCCTCTTCCCGAATTTGCCGGTAACCCGGATGATGGGCGTGACGCCCTGATGCGAGGTCTGATGGCTTCCAGCGCTGCGCGCAATCTCCAAGTATGGATATCCGTTGAACCAGATCTGCTGCAGCTGGCCCACGAAATGCGGTATGTCCTCGCCCGCGTGAAGATATCCGCCAACGTGAAGAGTGCGGAATTCCAAGATGCCCTGCTTTCCCAACTGCGTTTCCGCTACATTTGCATACAAACAGCCGTTTGTCATTAGAATTAATAAGCAATTATGAAACGGGAGATTAATTTAAATAGAGAAAATATCGAAATATTTGAAAAACATCGACGATTTAATTGCTCATCTTTTTTACGATGAAAGTAATTTCATGTTCGAGAGGTACATCAATAAAAGTAGTTCAATATTAGAGAGCTACAAACTGATTAGTAATACAAAAAATATATACGCGTACCATGTATAAAATTTAATTCTTTCATCACGGCGCTTCGATATCAAGAATTTTAAATTTAATATAAAATCTGTGATATAATTATATATATAATTTTTTATTTTATATTTTATTTTCTTGTATTTAATGTGCTATATAAATTTATTTATTTTTTTTCTTATTTGAATCTCTGTGTACTCGAGTGCTTGCGGAAGTATCGCGTATTTCGCTATCTCGGCGAAATGATTGCTAGGAGAAAATCGACCGCTAAAGATTCGTGAATGCACTGAAACTTTAGCGTTTAAACAGAACTGTTGAACTACGGCCGGGCTTAAGACGGGAACCGCATGTGTTTCGCTGTGCAGCAATTATCGTCCCAGCCCGATCGATTGCGCCGAAGTAAAGGCCGTTGCAGGGCTGCTGCAATTTAGGCTATTGCCACCTAACTCAATATTGCCGGCACTCGCCGTCAGTTTAATAGGGTGATCCGAGGGACAGCTTTGCGAGGGTGGCTGTTTCACGCCGGTCGCTGCTGCGGCGGGGTTGTTTTGCAGGGGCCGATTGGGGCCGGGCTGATTGGTAGGCCAATCACGTGCGGTTCATATTATCGATATTAATAAGATACGGGCGGGACGCGCTCTACTGCGTCAGCGTTCCATTCCTATGGAAATGTCGCTAATTGCTTCGATTATCTTACATTATTTTTCGCATTAATATACACACGCAATGTGCAAATTACGTGAAATTTTTGGGATAAGATCACTGGTTACGGATCGATCCTCCGAATTGTACGGTAGTACCTATCTTATGTCAATTTACGCGCGAATGCTCCATCGACATGACAGTCATATTGGCAAAGACATTCGAAACGACGCTATATCGAACGGACATAATATCGGTATTAAAAATGTCGACTGTATGTCACGAGAATTGTTAAGCTCTCCGATATATCGATGTATTGTTTGCTCATCCGTGGCGTGTTCGTCGTTCCGCGCTAACCGCGCGGAATTTGCGCGCAGCGAGAGAGCTCCCGAGGGAATTCGCTGCGAGGAGCGGTTTACCGTTGATGAAATCGCACGGGGATATAATTTACTTTATACTTGAAACGCGCCGGAGTACCGCGAATGCCCCGCAGACGTCGACGACGACCCGCGCCGCCCCACCCTGTCGTCGATTTCGGATGCACTTTTCCCGCCGCGCAGCAGCCGCGCGGCGGTGGCGGCGGCGTGAAGAGCAGCAGCGTTTCGAGGAGCCGCGGCTCGATAAAAAGCGCATTTGCATGCCCGCGATTTGTAATCCGTCCGCTGGATGTCGGAAAATCGATGGCACTGACTCTCGTATCTACCGCTCGTAAATAATACGGTCGGCGAATCGGCGTAAACAGAGAAAAATCGACGGTCTCTCTCTCTCTTCCTCTCGAAAACGCGCGCGCGAGCGGGGAGAATTCTTTTGCCTCCCGGGAGAAGAAAAAAACGCGTGTGCGCGCTTCTTCTCTATTGATCACACGCTCGCTCGCGCAAAATGTATACCCAAAAATGTAGAAATAGACTTCTTCACACGAAGCTTCACCTTTGTAGTTTATTATAAAAATATCGAGTTTGGGAGGCATTATTTTCCAGGAAGGTTTTGAAAGCAGTCTCCTTCACACACCCCATAAAATATCTTTTCACCCCTCGTGTTTAAAATAAATCTGCTCTATATCTTATTCATTGTGCTTTATCGCTCGATCGTCCCTGGGACGTACCTTATGGCGTTTGCCTGTATATGGCTGATACATCCTTCAGACTTCGGTCACTAAAAATATCTTTATCATTTACAAACGGAATTTTTGCGTCCCGCGCTGACATATATATTATTTCTCACGATTGACGCACACCGACCAAGTGCAATGACGGCCGCGCACACAGCCTTGGAAAATCTTCGATTAGCATTCATAAGAGTGTGTCTCGATTCGAAGGGTCGCCGACGGAATGCGAAAGCGGACGCATTGCGCGATGCATTTTGAATTTGCGATTGCAGGAGAGGGTCGGGAGAGAGAGAGAGAGAGAAAGCACCCGCGGGAAACTTGTAATTTATCCGATAGAGAGGGAGGAAGTGCAATCGGAAAAGGTAAAGTTTTAAGCTCTATCAAAATTGAAACCGCGATACAAGGGTTTTTGCTTAACAATAAGAAGTGATTGCGGACGGGACGGTGGAATTTTTTAAATTGCTTCTTGAAACTGACCAAGCATACAAAGGAAACTACTCATTAACTCATAATTAATTGTATTACATTAATTATGTACTCTTATTTGCATATACGCGCGGGAGACTGTATAATTAATTATTTATTATAATTATACATTAATTCACTCAGAATGATTGCACAATGAGATCTGCATGTGAATGTCGCCTAACGGAAAAATGTAATGCCGGTGATTTTCTTTGTTAGGCAATATATAATTTTTATCGTTAAATCACTTTTTTAGATTACAGTTAGTATGAAATGTCAAATTCAAAATTTAAATACATTTTAGATACATTCAAGATGTACACAATCGAATCAATTATTCACAATTGAATTACTTGTGAATTTACTTGTTTATGAATACAATAAACAAATAAATTATTTAAAGACTAAAAAAAGTGTGCAGAGGAGAGATTTTAAAAAGTATAAATATATTCTATTTTAAAAAGTATAAATGTATGTTTTATATGTATGTACATTTAAAAAAATACAAAATGTATACTTGAAAAATCTGTGTGCATTTTAATATTTAAAATCCTCTCTCTTCCTCCCTTCTCACCTCATTCGTCGTTTTACCAGAATGACATCAATCTTCCTAAGTTTCGTAATATTGCCAATATCGACAGAGTTTAAAGTGTCAGATAAGCCGTAACGTATGTCTCAAGTTCTTAGTTTCAGGAAACTAGTATTTTGCAACAAACCAGTAGTTTCTAATTCGCCATTTGTCCCATTTGCACAACTTACGAGTGCGCGATGAGAGAAGGGGGTCTCGAAACTTGCCCTGTGAAAAATTGCCTGAGAAATTTTTAATTTCGTGCGCCCGCTCGTCGATCTTGCGAAACTTTTTCCCGGCGATTTTCATTAATTATTCAAATCCACAGAGCGGCCAAACTGACGCAATTATTCGCCTTGTAGCTTGACGAACCGTCCAAAGATGTCCTTCGCATGTAAAAATATTTTTAAAAAACACTCGCGAGACTTAAATTTTACGTAGTTAGAATTTTGCGTACATACGAAGTGAAATATCTGTGCCAGCTTTAGACGTAAAAAGGTAGAGCAATTCGTCTGAAATGTTACACTGCTGATTTGTTGCGAATTATTAAACCCAACGACAAAGTTCTTTCTCGAGCTTTAAAATTTCTTGGGCCCTCGAGGCAAAACGGAGTAAAACAACTGCCTTATTATATTTATAGAGCTACTATAGAGAGAACTATTCGTTGTAATAAAGAGGACTTTGCGTTAATAATTTGCGCGAAATCTCTCGGGATTTTTCAAAACGAGCGGAAAATTTGTAAAACTGTCACACCCAATGACTCATTCGATCATCGCGCCGAGCTGGG
Organism: Wasmannia auropunctata; assembly: GCF_000956235.1. Classification (NCBI taxonomy): domain Eukaryota; kingdom Metazoa; phylum Arthropoda; class Insecta; order Hymenoptera; family Formicidae; genus Wasmannia; species Wasmannia auropunctata. The sequence goes on along the minus strand of NW_012026837.1, from coordinate 5,351,779 downwards.
ATAGTCGAAAACGACAGGACGATTTAGCTGCGAAATGCTCGCCGTGCCAATTTTTGCCCGACTCGTCGGTCCGACAAATAACAACACTAATATCGCGCGGGCCCGATGATCGAGGGAAGGCGGAAAATTATTTTCCGCGCGACAAAGCGTCGTTCTCCAGGCGCGCGCGCGAGGGCCGCGTCGTACGGTCCTCGCATAAATCTTGGTAGACCGAATGATCCCGCCGCGGTGAATCCACCGACTGATAAATCTCGATGTGGAAATTGATTATCGGACGGGAATTCTCCCATGGGCGACTCCACCCTCGTGTACACCTGTATTTATACGCCCGGGGCAATTTGGTCGTACGGTGCAGTTAATCCTTACCCTCTTTCCCTCTCCCACTGTCTCCTTCCCTTCCACGTTCTCTCTCTCTCTCTCTCTCTCTCTCTCTCTCTCTCTCTGAATGATTTTACTAGACGATATCGTTGTAAAATGTTACGTGCGTTATCTGTAAATAATAAAAAAATTTTGTGTAAGTACAAATACCTTGGAATTGCCTCGGCGATAATTCGACGAGAGTGGATTGGCTTTACGACCGCGTGTGTAGGTGTAGTCGCGGAGGATGAGGTGAAATTCAAGGTGAACGATC
>NW_012026837.1:5263717-5351128 GCF_000956235.1 Wasmannia auropunctata | reverse complement strand
CCGCTCTCTCTCTCTCTCTCTCTCTCTCTCTCTCTCTCTCTCTCTCTCTCTCGCCTGGTACTCCACACTTTCCCGCCGAGTGTACACGCGTACACTCGACTCCAGCCGAATATTTTTGTTTTCCAATTTCGAGGACGCCGTAACTTTGCCACGAGATAATTAAGATCGACATTCGCATCTATCGTTGTTTGCTTATCTTTCCACGCGCGCACATTCGGCTGTAACTGTTTACCTTTTTACGAGAGAGCCTGTTACGGAGGTCCCTTTACAGAAATTTAATACTGAAGGTGTCAAATAATTACTTGTTTTGTATTAAAAGCACTAACAAAATGTGCTTTAATATTTAAAATAAATTATTATTTGGCAGTTTCAGTATTACATTTCTGTAATTAAGGAGTGATTAAAGATACGCTGAAAAGTTTGATAAGATTTTTAACACGTTGTGCATGAGTGCTTTTCAAGGAATATTTTGAAGACTAAAAGCGATGCTAAAGATTAAAAGCCATTCCGAATTGTCGACAAATATTGAAAAAAATAACAGAAAGCAATATATGAAAAATCAAACACGTAATTTCGTACACGAGCAAAAATCGTCTATATTATATTTATGTATATATATATATATATATATATATATATATATATATATATATCGTAATTTGTGTCAACAATTTTTCTTTTTTTTTTATCCTACCGTACAATATTGCCGATTGGACGTATCGCGATTGATCGCACCTGCGAGAATTTGCGTATTCTGAGATGTGTTAAACGCGGGATCCCTCCCACACATTTCCGCCGACTTTAGCCTCCGTATTTCCACACGTGTGTCCTCGTACCTCTATATATTTCTTTGCGACTTTTTTCTCGCCCTCGCGACTTCCGCCGCGGAGCTTTCGCGGCTGCCGCGCGCCGCCGCCGCCACATATTTATGCTAAATAGGGATTTCGAAATACGATATTGCTCCCTTGCGTGGGCTCTCGCCTTGTGGGCGAGAAGTTCGAACGTGCGCATGCATATACGATGCATAAGGATCCTTCGAGCCGGCGCAATCGATGCGACGTGCAAAGTGCCCCCGCGCTTCGAAGTGTCACGACAAGGGGGGGGGGGAACTCCCTTCCTTCGAAACTTGCGACGCGCCGTATAAGATTTATCGTCGAGAAAAAAATTACTGCGTTACCCGTATAATAACCTTCTTTCGATAGCTTGTCCTATCAACGTAAAATTGATTTATACGAGATTATCTCGCGCTAAAAGCATCTTCTTCGAATTAAGCATTTATTAACTACCATTTATGAATTAACTTTTATTTTTTATGAAAGAGGTAATCTTTGAATTAAGTATAAATAATTGGCAAACGAGAAGACCGTTATTCATATGACAATAAAAAGAGATTCGTTTTCAAACGTTCTTTTGATGCTTATTAAATTTTAACTTATGCTTTAGAACCGCGTAAACTTACTGTTAATCGGCTTTAAAATAATGCTTCTTTACGCTCTCAAAATATAATTTAAAAATTTAGCATAAAATATCAAATTTTTTAATACTCGAAACATCGATTTGTACACACATGATTTGTGTACGCTGCAGATTTTCTTTTTTCTGCGATGTAGGGGAAAAAAGTGAAGCAAATGCACTTTGCGAAAGATGGGAAAGGAAGTAATTATTTTGAAGTAAAAGCATGATACGAGGGAGAAAGAGAGAGATAAAGAGAGAAAGTATATCCTGCATGGTAAAAGCATGAAGTAAAAAATGGGGGCAAAAAATAAAAGCATGAGGCATAAGAGAGCAATCTCGAATGAATAGTCTTTTGATTTTTTACAATAAAACGACCATTTGTTTTGTATTTTAAAGCAAAAGCCATTATGCTGCCCTGATAGCGTATCAATAACTCAGCCATAAAAGTTTTTTTTATCTTCATCGTATTCGCTATAATCTTTCACTTGTAAAAAGTAAATGCTCTTGAGGAATAAACAACTTCTTTGATATCTCTCGTATGAATAGGAAGTATCAGTTTGATTTTATGCTTACAGTTGTTATTGTCCACCAAATTGAGAAGGATTTCCCAAAGGATCAAAATACCCGTGGAAAGTTAATACGGAAATTCTAATTTTCCCCACATAGTTCGCTTTTACGCTCATTGCAAATTCAGGTTTAATTACGAGGCGACTTTAAACCGCGTGTAAAAGCTTTAGCACGGAGAAAACGGTCTATTGATTACCGTAAAAGCGAAGCCGCTAGCATCCATATTATGAACGTCCGTGTAAGAGCGTCAATTAAATAAACTTATCGTTTCCTGCGCCAGCGATTATTTTAGGCAATTCTAATTTAAGGCAAGCAGCACACATTGAAAAACAATTAATTATACTCTATTATTCGTTAGCAATAGTATCATCTCGAAATATCAACGAAAATAAAGGATTAAATAACAATCGATAGTAAATAAAAAAAGAATCGAAACTCCAAATGTTTGTTCCAAACTAGCATCTAACGTAGAAATATTTTTCGTGCACAGTCGAAAACTGATATGTACTTTTGGCATTTTCCGCTTCTCTCTGTACCTCTTTCTTTCGTCAATGTTCTGAAATAGAATCGTCTTTTTCATCTCGCTATTTCTCACACCTTGCGATCGAAGACGCCACTCGCACTGCTGCAGCACGAAACCAATCAACTGTTTTGCATCTGGTACCGACATACAATTTGCTGTGCTTCGCACAGCATTCCCGTTCCCGTAATAATGTACTTCGTGTCTAAATTAATCGACTTTTCTTTCAATTTCTAACACTTTGTCATCTAACATTTTACGCCCCACTATCTCATAAGTTAATTTCCAATTAGACTGTACAGGGATTGTGTTTGCACTGGTTTAATTCGCTTCGAAAATTTTGAAATATTTTTACGTAAGCGCAGAAAATTAAATACACGGAAAGAACGATTTTGCTGGATTCAGGTCTGAAAATAATTTTTGTTATACAATCAAAATAATTTTATTGGAAAGTCAAACTGATTGCTAGATTATCAAAATAATTTTGTTGGAAAGTTAAAAATGCTTATCATTTTTTACTTTCTAATAAAATTATTTTGATGATTCAACAATAATTATTTTCAGATCTGTGTTTAGCAAAATTTTTAGACCTTCCAGCAAAATCGTTCTTTCCGTGTACGTATGCTGCTGTCGCGTGAAAAATATGTTAAATGGTTTTTAGCAAAAGTTGCTTTTTTTTTAGTTTTAAAATATCCGCCTTTATTCAAGACTAAAATTAATTTAAATAGCACGGAGACGTCATTAATTTCCCAGTTGCACGTAAATAAAGTTCGATGTGAAAGAAATTTATTTTACATTTTCAATTTATCTTGCACAAAATCATTCATTTCTCGATATTACCATGATTTTAACACTCTATACAAAACGCACGTTCCGCATCAATAAACCGGTTTATGAGTTTGGAAATCTCGTCACGAAAATACGTATTGTGTATACAACCATATACAACGATGTAATTTGTTGGCTTTAATAACGTATATATTTCTCCGGAATATATATTTCCGCCGTTGCATGGCGTTACCATTTCAGATGCATGTACGTACCTCGTATCGCCGTATCTTCGTCGATCTGGAATTTCAGTGAATTGAATCGTCTGGAGAATCTCAGCGTATGCCACAAGTCATCGTTAAGACCTTGCCCAGTTGTCAATGACTGAAATAAAACGACATGTATTAAGTTTATCGCATCTTTTATTTAATAAAAGACTTTGTCTCTCTCTCTCTCTCTCTCTCTTTTTCCTAAACATAAATACTTTACTATACTGATTTTGAAAGAAAATATTCAAAGTACCTGTAGGTAAAAAAAATTTCTTTGTGAAAAAAATTCAATAATTACTTATAATATTTTTATCATAAGAGAATCCTTCTTTCTCTTTTGCTTTTACTTCTGAAAATTTATTGAAGCAAAATCGGTTGATACATATGCGCCGCGAGGTCTCTCGAATTTTTATCGCATTTTTGCAGCGGCACCGTGTCGCAATAGGTTTAACGCTATCGATAAACCACCTCTATGAGATGCCTGTCATTCGGCCAAGTCCCATAAATCCAAGCAACTCGTCACTATCTGGCACAGTCCCCCCATCGCAATATACGATATCGCGCGCTGTGTGACACCTGACGCACGTTTGTCATCTAACGTCATCTATGCATCGCTGCTATTGCCGTCGAACATTATTATTATCATCGCCATACTAATTTATCGTCATAATTCGTGTCAATCGCTAAAAATAATCGCTCGATATTTGATGCTAGAAGTTTGAAAATAGTTGAAATTTCTCTCCATTCAGGAGAAATCTATTTTAACTTTCATTGGGATATTTGTGAGTAAAAACGAAATGTGCAATACGTGATAAATTGACCTGATAAAATGGATAGTATTTTTTTTATTGAACTATTTCTTTTGTGTGCTATCTTTAAAACATTTTCAATTTAATTCAAATGAAAGTAAAGTGGAAAAATTAACTTTAACGTAACGTAGAACATTTAATATGCATATATGTATGTATAACATACGTTGTGTAGGTATTCAAAATTACACGATCGAAAATATAATTATTACTAAGAAAAGATATCATTGAAGTGGATTTCATAAATAATTTCCAAATTTGTGTAATATTATATTAAAAACAACTGTGCCACTAAATAACTTTAATAACTGGGACGCGAACAATGCGCTTGTAAATTTTTTAATCCTTTTTCAACGCAGATGAAATGGGTAAAGTCGAATAAAGTAATTAAAATCGAAATAATAGAATGGAGAAATAGAGTAGTTGGATAAATGTAATAATTTCTTTCTTTGTAATAAAAGTAACAATAATGCCTCGATTAATAAAGTACCTACTTTATCATTACAATTCATACAATTTTTTGCTGCCGCCAATGAAAAAGATTAATAAATCGTCGAAAATCGCGGATAATCTCGCGGTCGGGAAAAGCTCGCGATTCGAGAGGAGCCGCCGCGATAGAAATCTTCGTTGAAACGTTCTCGAACTTCCCGGGAACTTCCGCGGAAATCTGGTTTTCCGTAGACTAATCGTCGGGCGCCGCATTATCGTATCAATTATTCCGTCCAATTAACGAGTCCGTGTAGGTACAGAGATTGAAACATTACCGTAAATTACCGCGCGCCTTGTACGCCCGCGCTTATACGCGTGTATAACTTGTAGATCTGCACGACGCCGCCGGCTCCTCATTCGCAGGCAATACGAGAGTTCCAAATGAGACTTCGACCCGAGATTGTTAATCCGAGATTAACGCAATATCTATTTAATATCCGAAATAATGCCACACGTTGGATCACCGCTTCCCAAATCTCCTCTAGACGGTTCATAATTCGGGACAGAATTCGGATATTCTGCATATAATTTTATCAAATTACATAAATACAATTATAAATATGGGATCAATTGGTTATATTAATGTTACATTAATCAGATGTATAATTGCACTATAATTATGTACGTCCAATTCTTTTTTCCATATCTTATAATATTATTTTTAAATATCAATCAAATAAATCAATGTGGCGAGTACAACATATAATATTTCATGAGAGTCGAATGTATTTGTAAACGCCAATATAAGGGAAGGAAAGAGAAAGAGGAAAATAAATTTACGCATCATCTAATGAAATAGCTGTGAAATCGAATCGGCCGATTTGCTGTTCGTTCGACCGGAAGCGTCGCGATTGCAGAATTGCTTATGTATTTACACGTATATACATGCGGACGGGCACAAGGGAGAAGGGATGGAGTGTTGGAGATTGCGTGAACGAGAGGTTGCAGGATGCATTCAGAAATGCATTTGGCTCCCGGGAAAACGATCGATGGAGCAGCGCGGAAGCGCTCCTCGCGACCTTGAGATAACGCTCTTGCTAATTCTTAATAAATTTTGTCAACATTTACTTCAATTACCTAAGGTAAGACATTTTATGACAATGTAAGATACCTGAAGTTACTGTGTATCCAACATAACAATTATTAAAATTAAGTAGAACACTTTGTTTCACGTAATTTCATTTTACTAAATTGTTGCGTCTTTCTCTCGATCTTTCCTATCCTAGAATAGCATTATTCTAAAAAAAAAAAATGTAAAAGTTCTAGAATTTTAAGATTGCGTTATTGTGTTTAATTATGAAATCTTTTCTGTCACATCGCCGAAGGAGAATTAATGTGACAAAGCGTGAAAACCATTGCGCGTTTATCTTTTACTTCGGGAGCAATTGCCGGGAATGCGCTTTACGCTTGCGCGCGTCCAACGTTTCCGTCAAAAAGAATATTCCGTTACACGGAGATGAGAGCCGCCAGCCGTTTACTTGGCGGATGTTGCTGCGGGTGACGTATTAAGTTAACGTCATGACGTCGTTCGCAACGGGAGAACGATCTACGTCAACTATATCGAGAGACGACGTTTAACATCGCGGATGCTTCGGGAATGTAAATCCTCATGGACCACGCGAGGCCCTTTAACTTCTGAGCGGATGCTCGTTGACATTAAGTGGATCGAATTATTTGTCCGAGATAAATCCAATATCTTGTCTTTTCGACAACGTGTCCTTATTTACAATAAGATTTGTTTAACTAACATTTATAATAAAACAATTGCTTAAAAAATATTTATAAAGCGGAACAACTTTTGAAAATGGTTCATTCGCGTAGAAATTGATTGGAACTATCGCCAAAAGTATCGAAAATTATGAGCACGACACATTTCCGTCGAGTGCCGTCGAGTGACGGCAAAGATAAAAATTACGTAATGTTAAAAAAACAAAAAATCGGATTAAAATCACGTTAAATTGATATTATAAATCGGTGGGACGAAACATTTGCCGAAAGAGACATGAAACGGTAATTTATCTCAAACAAAATCGCTTTCAAAGTTTACGCATTTAATGATATCCTACAGTCTATTGTGTCACTTCCAAGAAAATGTAAATGTTTGTGACGATTCAGAACTAGTTTTCTTATCTTGTTCTAGACTACAGTTCAGCGGTCTAAATATCTTGTTATTGAGCTTTTACCTTCTCTCGATCTCCGATGTGAATCAGCGCTTGCGCCTTGCCCTCGTCTAGATAAATCTGCAGACGATCGGCGTTGTTCTCGAAGCTAGTCGCTAACAGAAGGCCGCGCGGTCTCGTCGTTTTGAATCGCACGATGATTTCCTCCGCCTGCGTTCTAGAGTCCTCCGGCATTAACGCTGTCATTTGTTGCGTGCCATTCAGATGCAGCGTCGACGCATCTGCAATAAAGCGCAGTAGCTTGTTAGTCTTGTTATACTTATTAAAAAGGTCATAAATTACAAGCTCGTGAAACTCATTCAGCTTTGAAGTACACAAGATGTCTCGAACTTGGCGCGTTATTATTTAGCTTAATTGATTTTTAAGAAAAAACGTATCGAAGGCTCGTCCCTTTTGAAACATCAAGCTGTTTTGAAAGTCATTTTTCTTTACGTAATTAAGTGACAATTGTATGTTTTTACCTTTGCCACAGGTAGGTCCTGTGAAAGACGTGTTAGTGCAGTCACAGTGAAATCGATTCCATCCTTCCAGACAAACGCTACGGTGCATACACGGGTTTGAAGTGCAATGCGGGGTTTGTACGTGACATGCGGGTCTTACTGCACCTGTAAAATATATGTACAAACATCGAGAAATATTAAAGAATTGATGAACTCAACGTAAATAAGAATATTAGCGATATGTAATCTATAGTGATAATTAATTGTAGTAATTATCAATAGAAAAAAGTAAAAATAATTGTATCTCATTACTCATTACATCAATTATAATTATCATTATATGCCCTTCGTTCTATTCTATTCTACAATTAATCAAACAATCCTAAAGAAATTCTTTCCAATTAAAAATAAATTTTTAATAATCGCTGTCGCGTACTCATAATTTTCTCTATCAAAAAAACCAAGAAAATGTAGTTTAAACAACAATAATGGAAAATGGTGTGATTTATTAAAAAATTTTCCTTTAAACAATTTTTACATAAAAATAGGAAAAATTTTTATGCGTTTTGTCAAAAATGCATTTCAAAATTTTTATAATAACTGAAAATACTGATGGTATATTTAATCCATGAGACAGAGAAAAAAATATAATAATTAGATATCGCGCCTGCCAGGCGTTGAATGTGCTGCAACCAACTTTTTTACCCCGATAATAAAAAAATCGTATCTCTACTCGTCCTGTATAAATAATAGTAATACCGCACGCCGCAGGATGTTTTTAGTAACAAATAGTTAACAAACATGGTTAACTCGTGTAGGACAGAATAATATTTGGTTTCAACAGTAACTATGATTTTTGATTGTTACTTTTAATTACGTTATTTCTGAGCTATTTTATATGTGTGCTCGAATAAACGTGTTATGTTAATTTAAAGACATTACATTTGTAACTGCGACTAAATACCGATAAATGATGAATATAACAAAGAAATACAATTTTATAATTATTACGTATTATTTCGTATTACTCTTTATAATCGATTACGCATGTCGTTTACGAAACGGAGATTTTTTGGATGGTTTTCATCTTAGGAATAAATGTATCAAAATTTAATTCACTTACCCGAATCCTGCTGCTGCGCATATCCCGCGATGTCCACTGGATGTCCATTAATGACGAGATCTCTCATGCAGCCCACGTAGCCTTGTCGAAGGGCGCCCGTCCACAAAACGGGCGGAACGGTTAAGGGCGCAAAAGGCGCACCCACACCACCGATATATAACAAGCCATCCAAGTCTAATTGCGTAGAGTCTCCTGCCAGCAATTAATTGCATTATTAATATGTGTTTCTTCGTCAAAAACTGTATTATAAAGCGAAAGTTTATAACAAATATATAAGTGTATATTTATTTAAATATTTAAAATAGTACGTGAATCGTGTACCACTTGCATGAAGTAATTTTGATATAGACTTAAACCACAGTTAAGAGAAATTAAAAAAAAAAGTCGACAAAAATCATGAAAGGCGTTACACTTACAAAAAATTTCAATTATTTTCAATAACAGGACAAATAATGAATAAAGGAACAAGCTATGTAGCGTGTCGATCATATTTAGCGTGCACGATAGATCAATTAAGACTGGCGTTTAATAAATTGCAAAAATGTATACGCCGTGACATCAATATCGATGTTAAATTAATATCGATTCCAAACTTTTATGGTACATCGACAAAATTGGAGTTTCTGATATCATCAGTGTAAAACCTATACTTTCGACATATGGTATTTCGTGCTATATTGAAACTTCTATGTATGTACTTTAGAAATAGAAAGCAGTAAATTCAAAATTTACTAGTTCCGACGCATTTACATTCCAGCATACCCTTTCTTATATTTATTGCCCTTGTTCGCAAGTCGAGATTTTGTTTTCCTTTATATCGCGGTTAAACAAATTATTTCTCGAAGAGAACGCGAAAGCCAAAGATCTTTTTCTGCGCCCGGCAGTAATCCGCGTTATTTGCTCGCGGTTTTACAGGGGCGCAAGGATGGAATTGCTCCAAGCTACGTTGGTATGATTCAAAGGAGAGTTTTGTCGGCGAATTAACCGTCCGTGTAATTCGGCTAACCGCGACAGGCTCCGGTCGTGGTAAGATGAAAACGGTGACAGTCTGACTAAAGTTATAAATTTATCTCGCGAACGTTTGGTGCGAGAGAACAGAAAGAGAGCGAAAAGAGAAATAGGCAAATAGATATATAAATAGAGAGGATGAAAAGAGAGACGAAAGGAGAGAAGTTTATTGCGTTTCAGGGACAATTTTCCTCGAACAACAAAATTCAATGCAATCTGCCAATGTAATGAATAAAACGTGGTATATGTAAACCAATTAATAAAGTAGGTTATCGAATGTGCGTGTTTGATTAACGTAAACTGATTTCATAATATTCTTTTATAGCGTATTAAAATCTATTGCTGAAAATAGCACGAAGTGTGATTACCAGATTCGCAAGATTATTTTAAATAAAAAAGGTATTATATTGAATTTGACTTTTAACACGTAATAGTGTGTGGCAATGGTAAATTGTCTGCATTAGCCTGCTTGAAAAAGAAAAATTGAGAGAAAAATGTAGAGGGATAGAGAGCGCAGAGGGAAGTTGCTGATGAGCGGCAGAATTAACGAAGAGCGGAAACAAACGGATAACTTAGTCCTTCGCTCGGCGAATTTCAGAGAAAAAAACCTACCATCGTTCTACATAGTTAATAATTTGTCTGTTAATTAATATTTGACTCGGTCGGATCAGGCAAAAATTGACGTTACCGGTAAATTATAAAAACGTTAAAGTATCCGTGTACATATACCGTTACACGTATATAACGAGGATAACAGAAAATATATGATCGTTCAATTCAGCCCAGATAGATGTTCTATTAAAACGTGTAATTGAAAAAGTGAAGTATCATCGCCGTATAATGCACGCTCTTTTCTAAATATGATGGCATTTCAATTACGGGGAATACGCTTAACATGTTCGTTGCGTTTGAAATATACGCGGATGTGCGTGCGAGCTGTTACGGATTCATCGAATATTCTTCTTGCTATAGATTCTACGACTAAATCGAAATAATTTTTTTTTCTAAATATGTCGTGGCACTTATTATTTGTGTAATTAATGATTAAAAATAAGAATTTCTTTTTAATGAACCAATTTAAAATTTAAATATTTTATTTTGTACAGATAACGAATGAATTGAAATGTATGCTAAAATTTTCTTATTTATTTTTACTCTTTCCTAATTTAATGTTACTATCTCCAACGCGATTTCTCTATCTTGCTATTGGCATCACACACTAGTCTTCAAGTTTGTTAAATCTTTTCTTGAAAAAAAAGTCCGCGGCAATAAGCACTGCAGTAACATCTCCAGCGAGCTAAGTCACCGTTATCTGCGGGAGGATGTATGGATCCTCGCTGTCTCAATGAAATTCTTTTTATCGTTTTTGCGGTATCGTTCACGTGTTTGCGGCCGTACATACGTAGTGCTTTATCACTTAGCCGTGGTGCGGTGAGTAAATTCTGGACACCGCGGTCCACCGACATAAACGGTGAGCTGAGCGGGCCGAGCCACTCATAATTCAGAGTTACACGCTCGAGGACACTTATCTGCCAGGCCGGGTTAGACACTTTATGTATACGGTGAGATAGCTCCCTTTTTTTTTTTTTTGAAAAACTGCTACTGCACGCATAAATACGCGGCGATAGGCATCGGCAATTCATCGATGGTGTAAGCTCGTGTTTTAAGAGCGTTCTTCTTTCAGAATATAAATGACATCACGAAATAATTGGATATAAATGATTATTAATAATATCTTCTGCAGAATATAAAATGACGTCACGAAATAGCGATTGATATTTCTTCCTGTTCATATTATCTTCTTTATATTATAATTACACATACCGTCGTGTTGATAAAAAAATAAAAAATAAAAAAAGTAAAAAATTAGACCCTAAAAAACCCTTCAGGGTCCATTTTCTTTCATTATCTCAAAACTTTTAATTTTTTAATTGTGTCTTTTCTGCCAACGCGGTGATATGCGTTTTCTATTTTCTTTTAATTATCTTTTTTTTTTTTGTATCGCGTGTCCCGAGAAGATGAGATGTTGGGCAGAAAGATCTACATTCTTCATTACCTGGCGTACGAAACTCGACTGTATTGCTGTCGACAGTAACTCGACCGTCTCTCTCGACTCTCCTTAGGACAACATCGTGCCAAGAGCCATCATCCACGCGTGTCTTTGACGACCTTACTTTAACGGAGCCGCTCCCGAGGTCAGCGTGTAAATAAAGATGTCCGCCAAGAATCTCGAAGGCAAACAGATCTTGCTGTAATAAATAGAAACAAACCACAATTTATATTACGATATTGCCACTTCAACGTAAAATAAACCCCGTTCCCACGTGCACACGCGAGTTTTCCACAGTCCAAATACAGTCAACGTATTTACTTTTATCGTTCGTTAGATTTTCTAGTAAAATTTTATTTAATTGATATTACCAATTTGAATTTTAATAATATTTTAAACCAAATTTTAATAATACTTCAAACAAAGTTTAATAATACTTCGTCTAAAGAGAAAATAGAACAGGAAGTTTTTTTGAATATTTAGCCGAATTATAACCAAATATAAAGAGATTTGTATTTTTCATCTACGTTTAAAATAAAGAGAAGTTCATTGTCGTAATTTATTGAGTTTCTGTTATTCTGGATAGATGGATGAAGATATATTATGTCGGGCGTATCGTTGTTGTTAATAGGATTACGGTTAAATGAAGATGTATTATAGCCCAAGTTTACCAACCATCGAAAAAGACTTGTCAACTTTGGTAAATAACGTTTGCCAAATAACTTTATACCGATTCGCATCTTTTTAAATCTACGACTCTAATAAAGAAAATATATAAAATATAAGCTATATAATAATTATATAAAATGTCTAAATTGTATCTAATTCTAGAAATTAATTAACATATTCATCAATTCGTTTTTTTATAATAAAAAATTATTAAGTTATCTATCATTGCAATCATGCTTAATTCTTTCGCATCTGGCTATATTTATTAACTTAATCAAAGAAGAGACTAATTACAAAATTTGTGTCATCCAAAAATTTGATATCTAATGTAATTTTATATTTAAAAAAATATATATATTTGCTATTTTAGAAATATCTCAAAATACGCCAATAATCGTAAAATTCAGACGCGAAGGTCGCTGACCGCCAGAACTCATCGATCGTCGGAGTGTCACAGGAGGGTGGAGAATTGTGCATCGATAATTAAATTACTGTCAGTCGAGTGTGCAACCGCGACTGAAATGAGTTTTGGGACAAAAGCGGGTTGTTATTTCGAAAAACGTTTTTAGTAGCCAATAATTGTTGGACACGTAATCGCACTTTGACAGCCGCATTTGGTTTTATTGTCCAAGACCCTTCTCTATTATTCCACTTTTTTTCGTGTACAAACAGATTACTCGTTTTTCATTTAAATAAATATATTAAGAGAGAATTTTAGCATTTCACCTATCCGTCCATTTCATTTTCTCGACAATTGTCGCAATTAAAAGGTAGCTTGAATAAGAGACGACGTACCCTCGTGTGCGCTCCGCTGCGGCTGTACATGATCAATCCATTGGGCTCGTTGGTACGAATTTTGAAGGATATAGTCCCGGACTTGGCGGCCTTCCAGGGTGGCAGAACCTGAAACAAATGAGACAGATGGTTTCTACTACGTCGCACCGGGGCCTGAGGAGGAAAAAAGAAGCGGTGCGGAAGAGCGGAATGGAAGAAGCCGCGTCGTCCTCGAGGAGAATGGACGAGCTAGCCTTGTCGTGCCCAGCATCCGCAATCTCTACGTGCAATCTTACGAATCCGCCATTCATCATAAAGCTCTTGAAAGAATCAGATCACTCGTTTAGGCATGAGCGACGGCGGGTGAAATTATCGCGATCGGTAGAACGCGTATGACAATTGCAGCGAGACGATCGCGAACGTCTATTTACGTGCTTATTCGAAATGTCGCGAATCGACATATTCTAAATTTATGTTTTTTTTTAGCCGTCACTATACGGATTCAATCGATGCAAATACCCAATCATAAAATTCGGATAACTATGCAATTGATATTTAAAATTTTATAATTTATTAAAAGATTTCGATTGCAGATTCTAATTGCTACTTTAAACTTGATAACGCGACGATTTTAATTACATATATAAATGAATTGATGCAAATGCATATATAACACAGCTGATCGTTCACGTATAAATTATTCTAAGAGATTAGCCGCTAGAAACATAATTCATACGCATGCACGCACACTTACATACACATATTTTTACATACCTTCAGATTGTCATATAAAATCTAGATTTTTTTATTAAACATTTTTTTCCAGTACCTATATTGCCTACAATATTTCAAATAGTTTTCAGAGATATTTGCCTGTTGCACTTTTACCAAATGCAATAGCCGTTCCTTTATCAACCGCGTCTGGTGAGAATTTTTTTTTCAGAAACCAAATATTTCAAACGGAAATGTCTTTTTTCACACGCACAGTACAATACTTGTTATGGCGACGGTTTAAAGAATCAACAATGTCCGAGCGACGTGCGTTTCCTATATCTGTACGAAATACAGAATAAAAAGTGTGTGTCTTTGCAGTAGTTTCCAAGTATAAAACTCATTTTGCGCGCCAACCGTTTGCGAAATAATAGAACGTTGACAAACATGCGTGGAGAAAAATCCGAGAAAATCACAGAATTGCTGCCGTAGTGAAGCGAGCGATAACACCCACACGTACAGACGCATACACACGCTCGCACACATATCCACACGCCGAATGTCCCAACGAAATCGGGGGAAACAAGGAAAAAAAAATATGTCGCATTCTGTACGGGCAGCATCGCACAAAGACCGGAAATAGTCGGTCGAAATAGAGGGTTGCATCCGTATATATTGCGCGCAGAGTATATGTGTGTAGCCCGTTTCCGCATTCGCGAGAATGAACTATCCAAATTTAAATAAAAGCATCCTGTTGTTCTTGTGCTATTTTTACCCTGCCGCATTACTTTTTATAGGTAATACGCGACTCCCTCTCATTAGCCCAGACGACCTTTACATTTTCTAATTAATTGTATACTAATTCGTTGATGTTTTCATGAAAAAAAAAATATATATATATATATATGACTGCCAGTACATAACATTATTATCTTTAACAGTTTATTGTTGCGTTACAATACATTTCGTTTTTTCTTGCTATTTTACATATCTGGTGATCTCCGAAATATTAAAAAAAATTCAGTTTTCTTTGGCGAATGCAAACTGATAAACTTAATTAAATCGATTAAATATACTTCAATGCTCTTCTTTTATATTGCAAGATTTCGTTTATTTTATTTATTTCATTATCAAATGGTATGAAGAAAAATTTCAGATTTGGTCTCGTAGAGAATAATATTTTCGCAATCGCGACAAAATGCAGAAAACGTGGAAAACAAATGAGGTGTGTAAATAATAAAATACACCGGCTACAAATCCGCCTCGTCTTTTCTCGCGTAAATCTCCCCCTTCCCCCTCGGGGTGCATCTCTTTTATTCGATTTCGCGAACAATCGATGCAGCTGGGAGAGAAAAGTGTACGACGTGCCACATTATCCGCTTTGACAGTCAAAAGTGATGCAGCCATATTTAAAGTCGCGCGACGTTATACGGTCAGGTGCGCTCTTTGAATAATGCAGAGCACGCCTAACCGCTATGAATCAGCATCAGACGAAATGGGTCCTCCCGTTGTAGCTCATACTTCTTCTCTATCTTTTCAGCTCCGTAAAGATTCAGCATAAGCAACCGCAAGTTGCTGCCGTGAAAATGCACGTCTTGTTTTTCGCGTTTTTCGCGTGCCAAACGATTTGCTGCTTTATTTTGTGAAAGAGACATCTTTATGTACGTATCACGTCATTTTTATAATTAAGTGCGTAATCCATCTTTACAAAACGCTGATAATTCAATTCGACAGTTAGATACTACCCGTTTCAAGTCATTTGTCAATTCTATGCGGACAGTATATTTATCGAATTTAAGAGAGATATTGATAATGTAGAAAATTTATAAAAGGGTACCGAAATAAAGCCGAATTTGGGTCTCTGGAAACGAAAGGGTGTAGATATAATGCCTTATAAATTTATACCAAGGAAAGGTCAAAGTTCGAAGAGCAATAGCGATGAAATAACACACAAGAGAACATAATACAACATCTCTTTTATAATTAAGACGAGAACAGCGGGGAGGCATCACCTCTATTGTAGGGGATCATAATTAAATGAGGCACCTCGTGAGATATTCGCAATCTAAAAGAGTTGTCAGAGAGACGGGCTGGCTACTTTCCATGGTTTTTCCTCTTTTCTGCCCATGTATTTCTTTTTTTTTTTTTTTTAGTTTAAACGCCGTACGGTAATTAGGCCACTCGTACAGGCCATCTACGGAACAAAGGACACGGCCGGCAATATTTTCCGACCGAAACAGAAATGGACAAAGGATTTCATCCGTCGCCGTTAATCAACGTCTGATGAGATGGCTCAAGCTCAATCCCACCACCATGTCGCTCTTTAAATATCTGCTTCACGTAATACGTATATTTAAATTCAGAGATAAACGGCGCACGTTTCGGGGCACGAAAAGCGTGACCTGAAATGAGCGTGACGTATTGGCATTTCCTTAATTTTTTTTTTCCAACGATATATTCTTGATAGACTAAAAATATGCACTAAAAAAAAAAAAGAGATACATCTTAGTGCTGCAAAATTTTTTATTTGCAAAAGAAGTGCACTTATTGTTAGTAACAGATATCTTGGATGCCATATATTCCAACTGTAAAAAGCCACGATTTGTGAGAGGAGAGAGGGAAACATGAAGGTAGCACGCGACACGGTAGGAAGAATAAATAATAAGTCTCGTTACCGAGAGTTTTCGGTCCGGCTTTCCATCCAGGGAAATTAGCCCCGCTGTCATGAAACTCCAATTACACTTTCGTGCCGCCAGCGTGTGCGCGCGCGAAATCCCGCGCGTATTCCCCGGATGCTCGAATTTCGTACCCGCGGAGAAGAATCCCGAGTAGAATAAACAAGCGTACTCTTTTTTTTTCTTTTTTTTCAACGAAAAAAGCGCGATAACGGATAAGCGACCAGGAAAGCGACTCGAAGGATATTAAAAGCACACGACCACCACCGGTTCTCTCTGCAGCCCGCGCGATCTAAAATCCCGTTACTGAAATACTATACGGACATTATGTGCATCAGTACGGAGATTCCAAAGAGTCTTGAAAATACCGAAAGTCCGCGAGAGATTGATACCGCCCGCAGAAGCATCCACACGCAAACGGAAAAACTTTTTCCAATTTCACCTTTGGGAACGAACCCGTAACTCGCCGCGAGACTCGAGACGGTTATCTTGAACCTGGAGAAACTTCCTCTCACAATACGAAGAAGAAAGCGCGGTTCTATGCATGATTTTCCCGCGTGCACGTGTGGAAATTCGACGCGAGTACAATAAAACGTCCGCATATCTAGTTTTAGTATGACACTGACGCGCGCTCTTCTGTAAAGTTAATATTGGTACAGCACTGCACTCTACGTCTCAATTAGCATTAAATGTCAAATATCATACGCCAGACTGGGAGTCCTTTTGCGCGGCACAACACACCGTATGTCTTCGAATTACTTTTGCACATGTTAAAATTATCACCGTTCTTGGTCCAACAACGGGCCCCGTCTGTGCATGTGTATAAACGCGGAGTCTCGTTCACTTTAACGCTCCCGCATCAATATTCGATGTGCCGCGTAACAACTTCTGCGGTAATACCGTCTAAATAACAATGAATATTTCAAAACGGAATACGTCGTCGACGTCCCGAGCAAATACTTAGGAATTAAGCGCGTACGTAATTATTAATCCGCTATATATAAGGGATAGAAAATCGCAAAGTTGCAACGTTCGGACAAAGACGGTAACAAGATCTAGGCCGCATACGAAATATAACTGCAATAAATCTCCTTTAAGTTTCATGGCAATCTTCCTAAATTTTTTTTCCCTCCCCCCTCTCTCCCCTTCCCGCTGAAGAATCGAAGAAATCGATCTCGAGTGACTCGTTCCTCGGATGCCATATCTTCGGGACTCTTCTTCGGGGTACTTCTTACGTTTCTTCCGCCGCTCGCCGGAGCGAATATCTCTCCGAACAACAATTCTGAAGAACGCGGCAGAGAATACGGTACTTCTCTGGTATTTCTGTCTCTTTCTCTCTCTCTTTTTCTCTTTCTCTCTTGTTCATTCCGCGACTTTTTTTGTTCTCACTTTCAACGAGTTTCCGGAGGACACGCGTTACCGTCAAAAGCGGCTTTCAACGGTGATCCGCCTTAACAAACGGACTGCGCGTCGAGCTGTGATCCGGAACGCGATCACTTTATGATCGATCGCATCGTTTTATTAACTGCGAAATTTGAGCGTTACAATAATATCACGCGTAAAACGTGCAATTCGTGCAATTTGCATAATTATATAAATTATCGATTGTCCGATTATCAGCCAATATACATATACATATATGTATATATATAAATTAACGGGTAAACAGCACATCGTGATAACCGTACATTCTGCGCGAAAATGAGTACGGCGCGTATTGTAGTTAATATAAATTTTCATGACATCATTTAAATAGATATCCGCAAAATAAAATATTATATCGCAATCGAAGGATTATATCGTTCTCTGATTGTTTCTTCAGTTGAAATATCGTGTTGATCAACGTAACGGTAGGTCTGTCGCCTTTAGTATTTATAGTACTATGTACACTATTAAATCTATAGTGTCAAATTTGATCTTATTTAAGTCGCCACTGCTCTTATTAATAATAACTATTTTTAACTAAAATAATTGGAGAGTTAAATCATTCATAACTGTTCATAATTTAACCCAGATTTGGGTTAAATTCGTTTTATTTAAAAGTAATTATATTGTTTTTGTTAAAAATAACTATATATATTAAGTAGGAGCAGTGGCGATTTAAATAGGGTTAAATTTGACACTATAGAAGTGTATATTGCAATTATATAAAATAGTGCCCATACACGAAACACACGTTACGACGTCCCGTTTACGGACGCGTAGACTCGATCATGGATCTCGTTACATCTCGGAGATTCCTTGAGAATTATGCCGCAACCGGATATCTCATCCGTACCCGAGGCAGCCGCGCCGAGAAATTCATCTCCAGCTTTAGACCGCTGCACAAAGTGGCGCTTCGTCGAGGATATTTCATCCTGAAACTGGCTACACCCTCCATTCACCCTTCCGTTTGCCCGCTACGCCTCGGCCTTTCCACGAAACTCTCGACCGAGCAGACGATCAATTAGAAAAGTTAAATTACTTTCTGAAATAAATTATTTACTAATCCGCGAGTGACGCCCTTTCTTGCCCCCCCTCCTCCCCACCCTTTCATTTTACGGTTCGCCAATTCTCTCGAATTCCGTCGCGTCTGTCAGCGAATGTCAATTACGATTATGCGGGTCTTATGGCGAGTGTTGCCGATAACTTTTATTTTACTGCGGACACTGTTTTAGAGTGTTTAGAAATAAAAAAATCTTTTCTTCATGTGATACCGGAAGAGAGAGATCGTAAAAGTTTATGAAATTATAGTGAAATCACTTTAATGCAGTAAACTGTATGACATTTGTGCGAAGTTTCGGCTGAGAAGTTTTGAAGTCAATTAATCATTTACGTCAATGCTGCCCTCGATTCTCGCTCGCAGCTTGTCAAAGGGATTTTTTTTTTTTTTAAAGCGTCTCCAGAATTGATAAAGAAGAAAAACGAGTCCGGCGCGATCCAGAAAGGTAAATAGACAACCTGTTGTGCAGGTAGGTAGGTCGTGTCCACGTGGGAGTACCTGCCAGCCATCTGATTGCGTTACACGACCCACGAGGATTTCCAGCGAATGGAAATGTGTCAGCGTGCAGGCAATATCGGGAGCGATCGGATAACATGTCGGAACGTCTCCTTCTTGGCGAACCGATTCTGACGGATTAAGGTCGCCCGGTATACGTATATACACGCTGGCTGGCTGATTAGTTTCCCCAACTACGTCAACGTGGATCGCTCTGGCGGTACCCATCTAAACTAATCGTCGCGCTCTCGCCCCGATTATATGTCGAGTTATTTCGTCCCCGGCCGTGTACATTGCGAAGTTAATTATGCCGGTCTATAGCTAAACGTATGTAGCCTCTCTCAACATATATTAATTGCTTGCAGTTCACTCTGAAAGTAATGCGTCGCAACTTTTTTCAAAAGAACTGTCCCGCAGTGGGGCAAACATGCAGGGGCACGATTCGTACAGTATCTATTACAAATAATTTCTTCAGACATACTGCGGCATATCAAGCTTCTTTCTTTTAATTGTAAAAATTAAATTACCGAATTATTCGGACTGCTCGTGGACGGAGCGGTTCGAATGGTAATTAAAGGTAACCGATTAAAATGACACGCGCGGAATGCGAGCAATAAATGTTACACTTTGATATAACATGTAATGATTTATAATAACGATAACTCGGGATATGCGCGATTGGCGGTTCAATTATCCGCTATTTTAAACGTCACACGTGACAGCCTTTGTACATATTAATTCACGTTCTGTGTTTGCCTGTCGAGCTTGGAGCAAAGCTATCCAGAGTTCAGAAACCGCAAGCTGCTTCCTGCAAGCTACTCCCGAGTCTGATGCGCGAAACGTTATAGCCCGGCTTACAACCGCAGTAACTGTGTCGTGCTCCGTAACACGGTGGCTTTGTTAAAAGTCAAGTGTTTACGCTACAGGGCTCGTATCCCCGTCTTAAAAGATCGATTAAATGATCTCTCACCTGCAAGCTCCATTGACGATGAAGAGCAGGGTCCACGTGAGCGATCAAGAATCCTGAAATACATCGTAAACAGACTCGGGAAGAATCGGTGGAGGGAAAGAAACGGGACTTCCCCTAAAACTTAGGAAGCACGGGTTTCTTTTAATAAATATTTTTGAACACTCGAGTATTGGCTGAGAAAAGTAGAAATTGGGTGTACGATATTTCTCGACATAAAGCGTTTCGTTTTAAGCGATCTATAAACTGCGGCAAAATTTAGGTCAGAACTAGATATAACTTCGATGTGTCGTGTAATACAGAAGATGATAAAATCGGACTTAAATACAAAATTAATGAGAATCCAAGTCAACTCATGTATAGATATATGTACAGATATAATTATAATTATACTTTACAATTAATATTATTTTCTTAATAGGTGATTATTACAGTTATAAAATATATACGTAAAATATATACGTAAATATATACGTAAAATTGTAGAGCAAACTTTTTAAATGTAATTGTCAATTATAAATCGCTTAAAATAAATTTGAGATGAGCACAAGACTCGAAATTGATTAAGAAATGATTAGGAGAATCAAATATTAAGAAGAAAATTTATCAACTGCGTTAATTTTTAAGTGAATTAAATAAATAAAGATATTCGATTCAAAGTGTTTAATTTCAAAAGGGAAGTTCCCACACACACATATTCGAAACCTGAGGATAGCGATAAAAGGAAACGTGATAGAGTCTCGTAAGTTAAAGAAGAAACCTCGAAGAGAGAAGGGATAGGGTGGAGGAGACGAGTGCCCTGGGAGTTGTTGCCGGAATGAGAAGGGGGAGGTGAAGGAACTTTTGGCACGGAGTAATCGAAAAATATATATTCAAAGTTATTCCAAGTGTTTTCTTACCCAGAGCCCCACCGTGTTGCAGCTGCGCAAGAGTTACGATATTGGTGTCCGTGGTTAGTGTGCGCGGCATACATATACGTCGTGGCTTAATAGACGAGAATTTAGGGCGATCTTACTCGCGTGGGATGGGAGAAACAAAGTGGAACGTGTACACGAACGTGTTAAATGTGTGTACCGTATATGTTGCGTGTCTGCATCGTGTGAAACGACTGTGAGACGGGCTGATTCTGGAATTGATTATCGATTATGGTATATTTTGATCGATTTGAAACATCTCTCTCTCTCTCTCTCTCTCTCTCTCTCTCGCTCTCGCTCTCGTTCTTCCTATCCTTTTCATTCTCTTTTTCTCTTTCTGTATCTCCTCGACAGACGTTACTGCATCGATAATACAACGCGCTTTTCCCATTGTTACCGAGTAATGCTGATACAGTGACTATTAAATACTGCAGCCACAGTATGGCATATTTGTATGACTTACAATTAGAAGCAGATTTGAAGGATAGCAGATTTTTTAATAATGTTGTTAGATGTAATGAAGTAAAAATTCCATAAATTGCAGAAGTTTTTAATTTAATCGATATTTTAATATCCGTTTATGTTTTTAATAATATTGATTAATAAATGTATGAAGTCTTTTGCTTGTACGGCTCTTTAATTTATTAATTTTTACTACAAAGAATTTTTGTTCCACAATTATAAATAAAATAACAAAAGAAAAGAAATAATATGTTTGTATTTAATATCCAAAAGTACAAAATTTTCATTATACTCTAATTATTCATTATCATCACATACTAATTTTATTAAATTATGTTATATGAAAATTGTCCATTATAATTATACAGCAAATGAACGTAATTTTTTAAATAATCGTGCTTATTTAAAATTATATTCTGACAGATTCGTTTTATTATATATTTAAACAAAAATTTATTTAATAATTATATAAAGATTAATTGCGAGAGTAACGTGCTATAAAGCCTATAATAATATATTTTAATTTCATTGTCTTTCTTTTCCAAAAAAAATATACGTATATAATTATACAGTATGAAAACTATTTAAAGCAAGCATTTTATAAATTACATTTTAAAAGTATATCACAAAATAAGTAATTTTGCAGTAATATTCCTCGAGGTTTATGTAATACGTCACGAATCAAGTTCACAAAAGAAATCTTAAAAGAAAGAAAACATTTATAAAACAAATTTTTAAGATTTGTGATATTCAATCTTATAATTTTAAAAGACTCTGCTTCTTAGTGTACACGTTTCTCATACAAGTATGTTAATATACAATCACAAATATGTTTCAGCACGACTGGTAACAATGGGGGGGGGGCCAATCGATGTCGATCTGCTCTTTCGTCCTGAAAATACAATTAGACGTAATTTTTGGCGTCAACATGCAGGCGGGTGCATTTCGTTCGTTCTCCTTTCCTCATGCAGCTTGGTGCTCGAGCTAAAAGGCAATTGTCAGACGCTCATTGATCACTCATTCCGTGAGGCAGAGAGGATGATTCGATGAGAAATGATCCGCAATTCGCTATCGACCGGTTAAAATCAGAGAATAATCTTTAATCTGTCAAAAGTTAACCGCACATTATTCGCCGAGAAACAGTTTGATTTCGTTAATCGCGCTCACAGTCATTTCAAGGTAAACGGAAGTGGATTCGAGTTATATGACCGACAATCGATTTATAAACTTGCGCATTTTACATTTTTATAAGAAGATTGATTATCCGCATCTTCATTTCTTTCTTTGTAAAAAAGAAGTAGCAAAGTTTTTTTTTTTTTTAAGAAATAACAAATTTCGGTTCAAATCATACTGTAGTATACACGTGCAAAGATATTAGATCGCGTTGATGACAGAGATGATGATGGTAAGAGGAGCGTAGATTGTTGCGTGCATGTGCAATGACCAGTGGTGTACCTATAGAGCTAGCTTAAGTGTCATGTGCGTATATTATCCACGCGTGAGCTATGTACATATTGTGGCTGATCATCTCCTAACCATTCTCAAGAAGGCGCTAATGGAAAGGATTATCTCGACACGACTATTGATAAGGACAGATTAAACGTTCAACGGAATATGCTAATTATACATACGTTAATTATAATTTAATAATAATCAACACTAACGTTCCAAAATTATATATTTATATATGTTTCTTCACGAAATATACGAAATATACATACACAAAATATAAATTCATAAATACGATTCCGTGTCGTATCAATCATCCTTTTCACAAGCTGCGTGTCTTTTCGATAGGAATAGAGAGAAGAGAAAAGAGAATAGCAGATAGAAATAATAAAGTTGGACGAAGGATGAGAGTCGTAAATAGGATGGATGCATTCGAATATTGAAACATTCGATCGTACAAATATTTTACGTTACTTTCTCATATGAAATCATATGTACACGGATCTCACAACGTCCGCATATTAAAAACTGAATTACTGCTTTACAATATATTCACGTGTATTTCGAACAGCGAATAACTATAAATAACACAACAATTGCAATAATATATTGTAAAATTGTCCAATGATTAAAAAATAATGTTCTCTCGCGCGTTTATCCAAAAATTGCAGAAAACATTGCACAATAAATACGTGTTATTTCATTTAGTTTCATTCCATTTTTTTTACATACAATTATTATACTATAATCTCGACATGATTTTAAAATAAATTATTCATCAAAGTCTAGCATAATTAAGTTATTGAAAATTTTTATTACACAAAATGGTTAGTTTTTCCATTCCTGAATTGCAAACGTTTATATCACTCGTATCAAATATTTTTATAGTATTTTTAAACCAAGCAATATTCTACAAGTTTTCTTTGTAGAGAGAAAACAAAGTTTCTTGGTAAAGGAACCATCATTATCGTCGTAAGAAACAGTTAAGTCAGAAAGTATCGTGCACATTTGATATTTTTGTTTTATCTATTATAAGAATCAATAACATGCCACAATAACAAGAAGAATTCTCTTGATTTTATTATATTGCGATGTATCATACATCTATACATATATATATTTTTTAAGAACTTTGAAGTACTTTTTATTTTTTACTTATTTTTATTTTTATTTTTCACTATTCAGCATCTGTTTTGAAGCTCGAATATAGGAAGTAAAAAGAAAAAAGAAGAAGAGAAAAGAAGAGGAAGATAAAGAAGAAGAAGAAGAAGAAAAAGAAATAGAAGAAGAATGTGCTCTGGTGACCACTCCTCTCTAAGAAGCTAAGTTCTCGCGTGAAAGTTAGCCAATTAGGTATATACAGGTGCGTGTCCGGGCCAAACGAGAGCTCGCGAGCTGAGCTCTCACAGCTTCATCTCTTTCACTTGCTGATTTTTTTTTCAAGCTTTGGATACTGGAGGCTTACCAGGTGGGACTCTGGGCTGGTGAAGGTGACCAAAGCGCCGTGGAGTCGCCTGTTTACTGTTGCTCCGGACTTCTTTAAAATCGGCAGTCCAATAGCGTGCGTTGGCCCAAGTTCGACCACGTGTGGGCGCACGAGGGTCAGCAACATCGAGAATCGATTTTAGAATGATCGGCGTCGCATGTTCGCGCGACGTAATGCGTTCATTGCATGTGGTGCATTTGGCTTTCTACTCGTCGGTGCCAGTTGTATATTTTAAGAAAAATGCTAATAATCGCTTCCGCAATTAATCGCACAGTGCGTGCAGAAATCCGAAATAGAAAATATATACATATAGTATCGTACGTTCGAAATTAATCAGGATCTTCGTCTAGTCTATGGTGATACTATTATAATTTATTTTCTTGTTTAAAGTATTGTTTTAGTATTTATAAAATAATAGCTGATTTAATATTTATGTAAAATAATTAAAAAAATAAAATTATTACATATATCTATTAATTGCGAAGTGTAAAGTGCATTTGATTTTTTTTTCTTTTTTATTCACATTGCAATATTAATTTCACGAAGTGGGAGAAAATCGCGAAGTCGGAGAATGTATTTTGGCGTGAACGACATTTTCAATATTTCGTTCTTTTCTACCAATTTGTCTCTTGCCGCGTTTCAAATGAATTTCTCGTACGCCATTCGTTTTTCGACACGAGGAAGGAAGCTGGGACGCGTGATAGACAGCGACATTGACAATCGATCTCGGAAATTCATTTTCGTCTAGACTTATGAGAAATACTCGTAATTTCCTACCAATTCACCTATGTATATTCGCATCGGGGAAATTCATTTTCGAGCCTATTCTATATTTGAATGACGCGAAATCTTGTCGTCTTTGCGTTCTATTAAATCCTCATAATTCCAACGAAATGAATGAGAAAAGAAGGCAACTCTGTTTAACATATATTCTCATCCAAACTTTTAACTTCTTACTTTACGCGGAGCCGAATGTTAAATTCTAAATAAGTCGACTGCCAAGTTACCTGCGAACGAATGAATTGCGGGCGAGACAATAAAGTTTCATTCGCGAGAGGTATAAAAGTAAGTACGACTTTTAATAGCAGTTTAAGAACGTCCGTTGTTGAGCACATCCCTGGCGGATAAGTCCTCGGAGGTACCTCCTGGCATAACTTTCGTTCACCAGGTTTCGCAGCAAGGGTTGACGCAGTAACCCTTGCTGCGCTCACTCTCTATTGAAAAGATATGCGTATCGCGAGATTCGAGTGAAACTTTTACAATTATCTTCAGTTACTTTTGAAACACTATTTATATATAACGGTATGTTAATTAAAAAAGCTTTTAAGGCAACTGATGAAGCTGTCATAAAAATTAAGGATTGAGATATTTCTGATAAAATCTAATTTGAAGAACAATCTAGATTCATACATGTATCATGAATAGAAATCTAAAAATGTGCGATGAAATATATGTATAACGAAAAATCGGAACGTCAGTTGTTTTTTTTTATTTATTAATCTTCCCGTGCGTTGTTAAATGGGCGGAAAAGAGAACGATTTTTAGATTGTATGAAGAATATATGGTTAAAAATTTTTACTACCATCGAAAGCACGGCGAGCACTTAGCCTAGCTTTCCAAGCGATCTTTTGTAGGACGGAGCGCGCAACGAGCCGTCTCCAGGAACGAAACGAGCATAAGGCGCATCGTTAAACACGTCGCGCGGTATAATGCGTCACTTTAAGACGAGAATTATCTTTCGGGCGGTATAACGAGAGGAGTAAGTCGCTGAAAGTCCCGCGTGACGGGGGGGGAGAGAGGTAGGTTCGTGTCTGCACATCGTGCCCGGGCATTAAGGTGCTTGTCATAAATATGAGGAGACACGCGTTCGTCTTGAATACCCGTAAAACTTCCGCAGCACGAGCCGCAGAGTTCGCGCACAAAATGGGAGCGCGTCGCGAAATTACACGGGCGCAGGTAAATTTGCTCGGTATAGAAAAGCCGCGTACGACGGGCGGCTTCATTCGTAAATAACGATGAGTTTAACGTGCACGCGCGCGAATCTATATACGTGGAAGCGAGACGTGAAATTACGGGCCGCGGGAAAGTGGAGTGTGAGAGTGATAACGATCGAATCGATATTAATGTGTGCCGGCACACATCGAGAGCACCTTTGATACTTTGATACTACACCTTTGAAAAACCAAGGCATCGCGTACGCGAATGACGGAAGTATTACCATGCGAGCGTATTCCGGAATCGGATCTAGGTACACGAGAAATACCTTCGGTGGTATACCCGCGCGGCGGTGGAATAAAATACACCTGTGCCGCGGGATTTAATATCGCGGCCATCTCCCCGTCGAGACGCTTTCGAGACGTCACGTAAGCTCGAGCTACTCGAGGCTTAGCGATTTCGTGACAGATTATGCCGGATTATTCGACGAGCACGCACATGAATAAGAAAATATACCTGGATCTCCGGCGAGACTTAACCCAAATACCAGCCAATTTTGCGCGAGGTCTTTAGAAAATTTCGCCGCGCGCATCCCTTTCGTTTTCGCATCTTTTCTCGCGCTTCTTCTCTGGAAGATCGCGACGTTACAAACGGCTAAATGCCAAGCGGCGCAGAACGCGTACTGATTGCTTGATAAAATATTTCAATAGAATTGCTAGATTTTTCATTCCGTTTTCTTCATTGCGAAGCTTTCAAACTCGACTCGGAGGTTGAGAAATTAACATCGCGGAATGTTTAATTACGAACGGGAAGGGAAACGCGATCGTTACTGATAAATGTAGTTTGTACACGTCAACTTGTATACGCAGGTCGATTATTTTTTTCCCCGGCAATTTATATCACGCTCCTCACAGGATACATTTATTACAATTTAATCAGTGTATTATAATCAGCATATAATATGCAAGCAGAATCGTTATATGCATAAAAAGGCTATTGAACATTTAATGAGGAGCTTTAGTTTGATGATAATTCACTGCCATTCATTAATAATCGAAGACAATGCGCGAGAGCCGTGTTTTCACAACATTATTTATTAAATAATATTAAATTATTTATTGCCCTACATCCCAAAGTGGGACAACGCTGTGCAGCGTATCGCTTACAGCTTACGTGAGATTATCCTTAAAATATTATTTATCACAATGGAAAATATATCTTTGTTTTTTTTTTCACTTTATTTGGCATCTAATCTGTATGTCAGATCTTTAATTAAAGTGCGTTTATATTTTCCGTCTTAATATTTTTAGCGAACAAAAATTACTTATTAAAATTATAGAAGACTTGTTATCATCTCATAAATGTACAATATCCACGTTTGAGAATAAGCTTTTAAACTAGTATATCGGATGTCATTAACGACAAATATGATCAACAAATTAATATCCCTTGTTGTTTGAATGACGATGCATTCGACAACGCCACGAAATTTAGCCGTAGAAATTAATTATTATGCTACCTGTAAACATTACACTCGCCCTTATTAATTCTTGAAACTCGGTCGCCCTCCAGAAGTTCACTCGGTTAATTAAAGCAGCACCGAAAACGGCTGCCGCGTTAATTAAAAGGTGGAAGAGCGTCTTACAACCGTTCTGATTGCTGGCACTATAAAACGGAAGAGACGGTACTCGCGCTCTGCGTGTACTTCAAGGAGAGCTCAAGTCACTCGACAGCGCAAGATAGAACGTAAAAAACATTGATTTAGAAACGCTGTTAACATCAGAATTCGAGGAGAAAAAAATCATATTTTACAAAATAAAACAAAATAATGTTTTATACATTCGAATGTACTGTGTATTTTGTACAAACGCGTGCCTTGTAAGTCAAAACACGTTTCAGAATAAAAGTAATTCGGTAATACAGTACAGATTATTAGATTCTCACCTTATTATTAAAAAAAAAGCCTGTTTTCGAAATTACGTTGTACAAAAATATTCCTCTTAATAAAAATGCTAAATTAAATTACTAAATACCGCATTTCGATTTTTTAATCGTTCCTACACAGATTTCCATTTTGAGGCAAATGATCACATGTCATTAATTTACGAGTTGAAAGTAAGTGGAAATGAAAAAGACTTTATGCGAAACAAAATTCAAGATTAAAGCTAAATAATGAAGTTTTATTTTTAATTTAGTATCAAGTGGACTTCGAGGATATTTAATACTGAAAATTAAAAAGTTCTGAAAAAGTGTAGAGTCCAATTAAACTTTCCCTAAGGAAAAATCTGTCAAAGAGTGCGCTCCTAAAGCTTGGCGACCTCTTTTAAGGTCGCCTTTATAATAAGATTTATTTGTCAGAGTTGTTCTTTCTACTCATTGTTAAATAAAAAGATTTAAAGAAAATAGTTTCGCGTATTCTTTCGTAATAACTCAGGAAGGAAGTGTGCTTTATTGGAGAATTTCCCGTTATGCAATATGGACCGAAGGGAACAGAGCATTTCACGAGTTATTGACTGATTTATCAAAATCATCGTCGATTTGTCGATTGAATGCGAACTCATAATTTCACTGAAAATCGTTAAATCCGCCGGTGCAGCGCGCAAAATTTACGAATGCGGCCTGGATTTACCCACCGACGGAATCGTGACTCGTAACTCTCGATCACGCGTGACACGAGGTAACGATCGAGGTGAACCACCTACATTGCACAATGCGAACACGTAATTACTTAGAAAGAGCAGCGTGATCCATGAAAGTATGGCATTATTTAGCTCTAACTTGCAGTCAGATCTCTTTTAATAAATATTTTATGATCTTATACCTTTCTAATAAATAATAATTAAATATTTCTATGTATTATTAGATATCTATTATTATAGACCGATGGTGCAAGTCCATTATATTTATTTAATCGAATATAATTTTAAAGTAATTCTTATCTCAAATAGCCTTATTAAATATTTGACATATTTTTCCATTAATAAAACAATTTTTAATCCCTTTTAAAGAGGAGGTGAGAATATTTAATTCAATAATTTTATTTATGGCATTTAATGGAAAGACAAAAAATATTTTCTAATGCATAAAAAACATCAAACTAATAAGTATCGAGAGATTATCGACGCATATACATCGCGATTCCTGAATAATTCGGTAAATACCTTTGATGATACGCGGCTTAATTGCGATGTCGTTGTTTCGAAGGTACCAAAGCCTCAATATGTGGCGAAGATAAAATCGGCTTATCGCGCGTGCATTGTGGGAAACTTGCGAATAAGGGAAGAGCAAATGCGCGTGAAGGAGAGAAGAAAAGGGCGGAGGAGAGAGAGAGAGAGAGAGAGAGAGAGAGAAAGAGAAAGAGAAAACAAGGTTGCAGGCGGAGACAAGCGGGGTATATTCCGTACTAT
Organism: Wasmannia auropunctata; assembly: GCF_000956235.1. NCBI lineage: Eukaryota > Metazoa > Arthropoda > Insecta > Hymenoptera > Formicidae > Wasmannia > Wasmannia auropunctata. Next base: position 5,321,024 of record NW_012026837.1, on the reverse strand, counting down.
TCTTTCCCGACACTTTTCCCAGATATAACCCCCGTCGCGAGCTTTCTCGTCCATTTATCCTCGCGGTGCACTCCGCACCCAGTCCCGACAATGTTTTATTTAGCAGGGACGTATATTTTCCGGCCGGCTGAGATTCGTCGTCTATCCGGGCGAAAATGTTTGGAAAGGACGAAAGCGGTCGAGGACAGCAAGAAAGAGAGAGAAAGAGAGAGAGAGAAAGAGAGAGAGAGAGAGAGAGAGAGAGAGAGAGACCGAGGAAGGGAGAAAAGAAAAAAAAGCTACACGGGAGGGAATAAAATCGAAGGGCTAATCTCGTTGAATAACGACACGTTTGCGCCGTTGTAAATGCGCGCGAGACGTTACACGGTCGATTCCCTGTATCTCCCCGATAGAAATGATATCGTAAAATCGCCAATCGTGAAACTGAGCGCGTCAGAGGGAGCCGCAGAACGATCATATCTTGTGCTTGTTCAATTTCTTCGGGAGCGGCGGAGATGAACGCTACCTTGATGGCCGCGCGCTGGTTGATCTCGACGGGATTAACGTCTCGCTCGAGCGGAAACGGAGGAAAAGCGAAAGGAAGGAATTCAGTCGACGTGAAATACATTTCGAGATCATCTGAATCAAATATGAATCTTAGCAGCATTCAGTTCAGACATTCTTACGCGAGATACTCGACGAAAATATCTATTATTCTGTGTACGATTTGAATAATTAACGAAAAGGAGAAAGAAAATGAGGATTGAATCATCCAAATTTCCAGTGAAAATGATCTATGGATTTTTCAGCGTGTAACCGAGGTGTAAAATCTATTTCGAATTCCGCCTCCGAGTCGATAACAAACGGTGGAAAACGCGTCGCACTCGTCACAAATCCGGAGAGTCACTCGAGACTCGTAAGCTTTTTAGCCCCGCCGTTTATAGGCGGAGGAGCAAAATAGGGAGGTTGAATCGTTCTCGAGTTAACCGTGCTACTGCAGGGGAGAGATGGGAAGCCGGGAGGGATTGTGCCGAGGAACAAGCGTGAATCCGAGAAAGGGGATTCGCGGTAATTCGCGCGTCTTTGCCTAATTGGATTACTAGAGATTCCAGTGTTTTGCTTATAAAGGCATACCGTGCATTCCCGGTCGGCCGAGCGTTTCCGGTGTTCTTGCTACCGGGGGCGCACTCGATTTTTGCCACGTTAGTCCCGTCGTTTTGTCGACGCGCGCGCGCGCGCGGAAAACAATTCTTATTATTAAATTGTATTTCGCGGCGGAGCAGGCGAAAACACGGGAATTGCGGCGGCGGGATACAAGATTGAATTTATTCGACTATTTGACACGACCGGCATTTCCATAAATCTCTTCGACCAACAACAAAGCAATTTCATCGATCGAACGTCGCGCAGTTAGCCTGGACATTCTTTTGTCGTCTGGGAGACCGTAACTAATTCTATTATATCGTTAAGTTGCTACAAATATAATCTGTACAAGTGATAAGAAAACGCTCGAGAGATATTTTATTTGCACTAGATGCTATTTTTCTCGGGTAATTTTTAGCACGTAAAAGTTGTAATAATAATGCTAACACAAAGAACACTTGGATAATTTTTAAAAATAGTTATAAAATTATTTGTGTCATTCAGTCGAATCAATCATTTGTGTGTTACAATTAAAAAATAATAACTAAAGATTGAGATAAATAATTTACTGCGAGAGTAGAATTATATTTTGCTGTCGCTTTTTCTCTTACCCTACACTCGTGAATTAAATATCTAAGAAATTTTTGAAGAATGATTCTGCTTCTGGCATTCTGTGCATTTTGCATTTGCAACATACACCGCAGGCAGCTACGTAATGTTGCGGAAGTCGCCAGCGAAAACGACTGCAAGCAGGCTAATAATATGTTGCCCAGCTCAGCGGTAATTTCGCGAGTTTTCTACTTTAACTGGAATTAACTTTGCGCTAATGGCGCCTGCTCTGTTGCTGCAGTAAATAACTGAATCGGGACGTCCAGCTTTCGACTTCCCCGACAACGAATTTTCATGATCTATGCAAAGACGCGCAAGGTAAACTTTGTGCGACACGTAAAACTATAAATGTTTCCTTTTTCTTAACGAGCTTCTCAATTAAACAATATTTATATGCGTGTTCCGTGTAATAATAACTCTGTTGATAATTTTTAGACAAAAAGGGAGGATGAAATTAATTTTAAAGATCATTTGACAAATTTATATAAGAAAAAATTAGTAATCACATAATTGTAACATTTATAACATTTATTCTACGCAAACTGCCTGCTTCGTTTTGATGTGGCTAAAAATTATCGATTAATTATAAATCAAGACGATGCGTTAGATTAACGACACTAATTCTAGCAGAAGGTGGGTTGGGACGGATGAAAAAGTGCAGTCTCGTAGTTAGCTGATGCATGTAGCCACGTGTGCAACGGGATAGCTATATGACTATGGTACATTAGATGGCCGAACACGGGAAGTTCCGTAGAATAAATCAGGGGCGCGTTGCCGTGTAGACGAGGAAAATCGGCGTGTAACAACGGCGATGCATCCAACGCGCTCGTACTGCAAATGTGTTCGGCGCACGTAATGCAGCGGAGGGAACAAGAACCCACTGCGCGGCCGTACGTATGCCGCAAAATGTAAAAAAAATTCCAGGCGAGAGATTTCGCAAAACCTTTTTCGCTTTTACGTTGCCGCTGTAATCCGCAGTTGTCGCGCGACAATTTGCAGAACCGATTTTACTATGCAACTTTAAATGACGTGAGACGTCAAATTCATCGCTATGAATATATCGTTACGAAAGAGAATGACGTATAATGATAAGTTTATATACATACATTGTTCTTGATTTCATTTAAAAAATCTATTAAAAATACATCGAAAAATTAGAATATATAATGTATAGAAAAAACTAACAAACTTATCGGATTTTTGGTATGTTATTAACTGAAAGTAAAGCATAAATTATTTCATTTCTGTAACAATTTCGAATTTATTGATAATTTCGACAATTTAATGAGAAATTTATAAATTGTAAAATTGCTGTAAAACACTGATTCGTTAATAAATTATTGTTACAAAGATAAAATAAAGTTGAACCACAGTGGATTATTGATAAAGACAAAACGTATTATATTTGAATGACAAGATATACTTAAATCTTTTAACTATAATTCCGGAAAGAAATACAAAAAGTCGATAAAATATTACTTTTAATTGTTAATAGCATGTACAATTTGCTTTTAATAAACGGAAATGACAGTATTAATATGATAATACGATAATGCGAATGCTGTGCGATGGGAGTAATTTCGAGTATAACCAGTTTCAATTAAAATAATCGTGCAACAAATGATGACCGATCTTTTTATAGTTGAATTAATATGCAAATAACTTCAAATCTACAAATTTAAACTATTTCGATATTGGTGAGCATTATTAGTTTTTCGATGTGTTCTCACATTATAGATGTGTGTGTGTATAATTACACACAAAATTATAATATAATAATATAATATAACATAATAATTATTAAAACAAAGCAAAATAAAATATTGTTTTTCAAGACTAAAACATAAGAATAGTATGAATTGTTAAATATAAATATCGATCATAAATAAGTAAATGTATTTGAGATCAAAAAGCTAACATGTTATTACGAAAAGTGTCCTGCTTACGTAATATTTAATAAAAAATTTCTTCGAAAAATAAAGTAAGAAGGAATATAAAATGGAAGGATTCATGAAGAAGTTCCAATATGATATATTCAATGAATCAGGGAATAACTTTAGAGGACACTCGAGCAAAGCTGTGGCAGTTCTCGATAATTAAAACGCAACCACTGTAACGTCCGCATTGACGTTTACTCGGACTACTGCGCCATCCAGCAAACGAGCCGGCTTCGATCCGGGAGTTTCTCGCAAACGTCTCATCTACTAATTACTACCTTAAAATAGTCTACCAGTGTGGTCGCTGTGATGTTTCAGCACTAATTTTCAAACGTCGCGAACGGTCGTGATACGAGCAACGTGCGTAAACTTCTTAACGATCCGTAAAATTCTATGAGCTCTAAAATTAAAGAGATGCGACAAATCCAAAGATACACGGGGTCGAAGACCTTGTAGGCCAAGAAAATGGAAAAGAAGAATTAATGAAGCAATCTATTTATTCTTATAGACCTGCATGCCTATATAAGAATTGGTGGTTTAGATAATTTACTTCAAATTATAAAATAATATTAAAATCTATCTCCAATTAAATCTCAAATAATTTATTTTTTCAAATTCGAGTTCTTCTAGTTTAAAAATTTTTAAATATATTTACGCATATTTATATCCGATGGCATTTCAAATATATATGTTATAGATATCTTCGTACAAGATTTTCGATAATTACAATTAAAATTTTAAATTCACTTGAAGTAGGAAGAAACGCGTAGTATTTTCATCACGAGAGATTCTCCTCCGGAAATATTCGACCTTATCGCTGACATGTACGCTCTCAGAATAATGCGCAGCACTTTAATCTCAGCGTTGAGCATTGCAAATGCAATATCCATCGCGAATATTGCGAGTATATATAACGAAAATACATCCCTCGCGCCTGGCCGTTGGTCCTCGATTCAAGTGTAACTCGAGATGTAACATCGATATCTGAACGCGGCAGGCATCGGAGCCTCTGATCTAATTATGAATGCGCCAACAATACCGGTATTCGTATTTATACGTTCCGTTGCTGCTTGCCAAACGGACGGGGAGTGCGGTGCAAATGCAGCATTACGATTATAAGCGCGCGGGACGCGTCGAGGGTAATTGCGCTTATACGCCGATATCGATATATTAATTATAGCTGAACCATGAATGCGAGCGCTGCTCGCATTGAATGACCATCTGCACGCCGTAACGAGTTTAATGTATACTATTCACTGATCGAAAATAATATCGATTGCATCATTGTATTGGCGGTGATCTTTACATTAAAGCTACAATTAACGTGCACCTAATCACTATGGTAAATAATAAAAAATATTATAAAATTTATATGATAAAGTCGGCTCTCTATGATATATTTTATTCGTATATATTAGCTATATTTAAACACGATAATATTCTATTAGTTCTTCTATTAGAATAAATCCGTCTTATTCATTATTAATTGCTGAATTAATTTCAAATTAATTTTTTAATCTGATCGAGTATTATTTGATATCGACAATTTTTTCTTAAAATATAGCACCTCGATTGCATTACATATAATTATTGAATATTAAATGATTTAATAAGGCTCTCATGCTCGGGAGCAGTGATTCATTAACTCTTAAGTAGCGGCGAGGTGTATTTTTACGTTAAAGTGGCTCGTGGATATCGTACATAATACGTACATAATATATTTAAGTAGCCGGTGAGGGTAATATTCTTGTTAAATTAAAAATCTCGATGACCCAAAGCAGAGTTTTAGAGAATCACGTGTGCCGGCTTCATTAACGTGTGCGCATTATGCATGATAAAAAGCTGCACGACAGAATAGCGGCTCGAAGCTTATATACAGTGTCCAGAAACTGCAGCCGAATTTAAGTTTTTACAGATTCAGTGACCTATTTGAAATTGATTTTTCCGAAGGAAAAGCGATGTGTCATCTATAGTTCCCGATTGATTAATTGCCGAATATAAACGACTTTTAAAGAACGGTCTATCTAAAACAAAGCGAAGACGTTACTTCATTAAAGAAAAAAAAACCCGATTAATGATTTTCCCAAGACTGGCTACAATTATATGGATTTGTCAATTTGGCGAAAGATATTCCATATTGACACGCGAAACAATGGGCACTTCGAGATTTGGAAGTGACGCGCATTTGAACGTATACAAAGGGAAAAGGGCGTGCATCCTTAGAATGGATGCGCTAATGCACCGGCTGCGTAAATCGCGGCGATGGAGAGCGAGCGATGCGAGAACGGTCATGCTCATAAACAAGTTCCCGCACGAGGGCGGCGAAATGCGCTTTTAGAGGGCACGTACATTCGCCCTCGTCCTCGCGCCCTTTGACACCGTGACGGTCGGTGTAACAAGGATTTGCAATGGTAACGACGGTGTCTCGTGGCCTGTAAAAGCGCATAAGAGGGCTCCGCTGTGCGCGGAGTTAGTGCTTCGCCGTCGGGGTCACGTCCGAGCGTCGTCCGAGACGAACGAAAGGGCTTGTAAGAATTGTTGTAACGACGAAAATCGGCGTGTTCCCCGGTAGCATTCAGAGACTTTATTTTCAACCTGTTCTAAATATATTTAAAAACAATTGAGAATTTTATGCAAGTAGTCTTTTGCGTGTATCTACAAGTATCGACGAGAGATGTGCTCAAAGATCGTCGACCGTGCGTGCGTTATCGTAATGTTAATATCGTTGTATGACAATAAATGCAGAGGTAGAAAAGGACGAAATATCGAAGTTGTCGTATGCCAGAGACAGTTTTAGGTATGAAACCTACGTAGCATATCCTCAAAAAAAATTCCTCACATATTGTTCCTATTACGTTTATACCCCTCAATAATGTAAAATTTCACAAATGTGTATCCTTTTCGGGTAATTAATGTGTACCTTTTTCAGGTTGTACGCATTGGATCGTGTATCTGCCTACGCGGCCGATCAATATTTCCTGTGCTGCGCTTTTTCTTTCTGGAAACTTAAACGAACCGCGCATAGGCAATCGACTAAACGCGCCACGCGCAAGAGTTCAAATGCGCCCTTTTGCCCGCGCCCTCCCCCTTACAAAAAAAAAGAGAACCACTAGTAATTTAGAACGAGGACATTCGCGAAGTTTCCTTGACCTCGCTGCCTTTCGCCACTCGAAGATATTCGCGAAAATTCGAAAGCGTGCTCTGCGCCGTTGCTTCGAACTGGCTATTTGCAGCTTGCCTGACTCGCGCAAAAAACTTCCTCGGAGTGCATTCCCAATTTAATCGGATATTTCCATCGTCACGATTCTACTCGATAATGGAATCGGATCGTATTTCTCCTGTGCATTATTTAGGAGACACGTGCATTAAAGTGCCGCGCTGCCGCCGCGGGAGAGAGGCCGCCCCGCATTCTTGAGTAAAAACAATTATTCCAGGGTGCAATATATATTCGCGATTCGCAAATATGTAATAGAGACTCTGTTACATATTTGATTCTCTGTTCTAAATATCCTGTAATCTTTCAATTTTAATGCAGATCATACATGAGTTATGCAGATTCACGTTTGTCTTAAAAGGAGAAGCATTAAAAGCTGCGTCGATTTAAAGGAAATTTTAGAATTGTGTACGTCAAGCTTATAATAGTGTCTCTGAAAGATTCTTAACGTTTTAAGAGTGAACATTTATTTTTCATATGTCTCTTTAGGTTTAGTAAAACTCTGCTTAGAAAAAAAAAATTTCTTTTATGAGACAATCCTGCTTCTTCTTTTTATAAGCAGTCAATGTTGCGATACGAATGTGCGTATACAAATATTTTTTAAGGACATCACATATATCACAGCAAAAAAGTAAAAACATATACTCACGAGATGTGAGTCCCTCGTAGTGAACGTGATCGGATCCGTGGTTCTGGGACAGTGAAAATCCATCTTTCCCCAAGCCGCAGCACCCGCCGCTCCGCTTTTGGCCGCCTCGATCAGCTCCATTCTGATTCTTTCCGCAGCAAACTCCACCTGCGAACATACAATCATGACAATTAGTGCACGTTGCATGCATAGTAAAATAAAGAATTAAAATTAAAATTTTATTATTTTTCTTTTTAATCGTCTTGAACTTTAAACGTAATTTGAATTTCTAAATCCATATATGTGTACTTTTCACGTAGCACTCATTAAAATTTTTGTTAATTATTGAGCTACGCCGCGAGCATTCTAAAATTTTTGTTTGGAATTAGATATTTTATTCTAAATTTTAGCATGCGCTTGGAAAAAAAACAAAGATTATTAGTGGTAAACAAATAAATAAAAATATGTAAAAAATAGATATGGTAAAAATAATATAAATAAAAATATGGTGGTAAAAAATAGAGATAAAAATATTCAATCAATAAAGATCTGCAAATACGGATACGCAAACACTATTTCGACAAAAGAGAAAAATTTATACAATTTTTTGTCACTAATATTGTAATGCATATGATTGCAAAGGGGAGCCAAGAGCATTAGGTAAAAGTCGAAACTTTACTATAATTATTGTCGATTTTCTACAAATAACTCTTTATTTGACTGGCAATACTTATAAAATATAACTGCATGCTTGTTTTCCTAGGAATAGCTATTCTCAGAAGAAGGTCCCGAGTAAGCGATAAAATAACAGATTATCTTATATTAGATATCTGCTTTTTGTCATAAAGATTACTGTCCATCAACAGACATGCAAGCGCGCTTGATGCACATCGATCGAAAGAGATATTTTTTAATCTATATAAAATCATAAAAACTTGAGTGTATACATTATATCTACAAGTTGATCAAAGAGCTTAAGGAAGCGATAGTAATAGTTATAAAAAAAAATAGATAAAAATATTCAATCAATAAAGATTTGAAAATAACAGATGCGAAAAAAACTAATTCATTTCCGCGTATAGCAGCAAGAGAAAAATTTATACAATTTTTCGTCTTTAACGTCATAATGCGATATGATTGCAACTCTGGTGGCTAAGAGCCTTAAAAGTCGAAACTTCACCGCATTGGAATCCCGGAACAATTTACATATCGCGAGCGCGCGCACGCTCGTAAATAAAACTCGTAGGAATAATTCACCGGTGCGATTCGCATCGCGCGGCGTTGCTTAAGCTGCAAACAGTCAGCAAATTACAGTCGCCATTAACCTTTTGCCATAGTGGTGGCGTTTTATATTGTGACAAGTTTTATCGCTTCATTCGCGTTTCTTTGTCGCCACCCATGGCGCGTTAGTTCGGCTTTACTTCACGGCAGGAACTCCCCAAGTAAGTTGCCGGCATGAATATTTCATTGCGTCGCGATGACCACGTCGACACCCTGTTGGGCGAACATTTTTATTGGTTCCTACAGAAAGTTCATGTGTGTGCGCGCGCGCGCCGTTCCACCGATAGAAATAATTCCAGAGTTTTCAGAACGCTCAAAGTGTGAAAGTCCTTAGTTAAAAATATTCTTACGTAGTACTTAACAAGTTTAATGGGCATTATGACCATTTATTTAAGGGCTCTTAATTAGGAATCACTTCAACTTTTACTGTTACCCGCCGAAAAGTTTCGACAACTCCGGCGAAAGTCGACTTAGATTCTTCAACGAGAGCGATTATAATAAAAATCTTTTTACAATCCGGAGTTTTAAAGAATATATTTACTTGCTATCGAAAGTTAAGAAAATGGCAGCTAAATTTTTTATGCAAAAAGATTAAACTCACTTAAAAAGAGAAAATATTTCTCTGTTATAAAATGTGCGCATTTGCGTTCTCCGTGTAATTTGAAATATGAATCTTGAGAATAAGGATGTTTGTGTAAAATGGCATCGTATAATCAAAGCTTATACTCTTACGAGATTAAAAAACATTTTCCTAAATTTTGTTTCACTCATGTATAGTTAATAAGAATCTCGTTATTTTATAAATGCATCATGTTACATTTCTTTATATTATGTATATAACGACCTAACTTTTTAATCAAATTTATTATAACGCAGAATGTTTAAGCAACATGTATGCTTTCGAAAGAACCGGTGAGCCTGTGATTACGTTCTCTATACTGACACTATATAACGTATCTCGTCAAATGTTCAACACACTATCGCGATTTTCCATCACCAATCGTTTCAGTGTAATTTTAGTATCTAAAGCAATTATCCGATGTTCAACTGAAAAAGAGCACAAAAAGTGCAATTTAATAATTACGTCGAACGATGGTATGCTCGTTCGTCAGCGCTATTATTGCTTCTCATCGCAGGGAAAAATAATCGTTTGCGATAAAAGTAAATAGGAGGGCAGACAATAAATCAGTCACTTTTTAAGCGATTTTTCTGTATGTTAATGCAAAATAAAAAAAAAGATTAGCCTAGATTTAGAGATTACTTATTGTTAGGACAGTGCTAAAATAAAATCAAATTTGAGCATAAATTTATTACAAAAATTGCAATTAAGCCCTCCTATAAATGTCAAAGATCATCGCTTAATGCAATTATCTGTTTAACATCGCTCATTTCTCTTTATAATTAAGAGATTAAAATTTTTTAAATAAAGTACGGAAGAAAGTGGAATTTTGACGGAAAAATATAATTTCATAATTTGTTTTCTTTAGAACTTGCTTTATAAGATACATTTTATTTTTCATCACTAATTATTTATCTCGGCTTTATTACTTATTCTTTTAAAAGATAAAAATTTTATCGTATCTATCACAGTTTATCACTCGATGTTACTTAAATTCAACGATTTTTTAGACCAACAGTTAAATACAGTTTTATCGAGTTCTACTGCATTTTACATTATTTTCTTGCAAAATATTGAAACTCTAATCTTTTTGCAGCTTATACAGAAGTCTAGTATTAAAATGGTTAATGGCTTCTATTACGCTTTATGCAATTTTGATTCCAGTTAAGCTTATTTGCGGTGTAAGGATGGGAAAGTTGCTGGAAGGTATAAATAAATCATGCCGCGCCAATCCAACCTTTCTCAGACACCCAACGAAGTTGTTGATCCCTTTGGCGCCCTGCAAGGACCTCGCGCCTCCGCCGACGAGAAGTTGAGCGCTCGCCAAATGTGTGAACGATCCCGCAGTATGACCGTGTTCGGCGTAAATCCCATCGACAATAGCAGAGAGCTATAACAGAAAGAACAGTATGATAAAAAAAAATCCATCCCACGACGAATTATGGAATTAACTGTAATTCTATTTCTATAATTTTAATTCACCTTATTAGCTCACTTTCGGCATATAATTAGTACATTCAAATGGAAAAAAAAATTAATGTTAATACTCGTAACTGTAACATAATCTTAAAAATGTAATCAATTTGTTGGGTTGTAATATTTCATCATTCTTCTAGTAACTCTTTTATAATTTTCTCAATTTTTTTTGTCTATTTAAAGTCTAGATTCATTAAATGAAGGCTTATTTATTTCGCTCGTAATTTTTCCCGAACTCCCGGTAAATTGCAAGCATCGTTATATCTCGCTCCTTCTCTAAGAGTAACCGGCACGGTTAACGTCGGTAACGCGCTTCCACATCTCTGAAAAAGAGCGGCTAAAGTTCCCGGAGCGATCATGCGGGCATGCCGTAAAGTTTAGCATTTAGACAAGCGCCGTTCTTGAGGAGCGGTTCGTTACGACTTTAGCAGCGGTGTCGATAGACGTTATCTCCCGGTTATATCCTTCCTTTTTCGTCTACCGGCGCTTCAACCAACAGAAAGGGAAACCGGGGTATAGAACGAGCAGGGTTAAAACGTTAGGATGTTACGTCCTCTTTCGTCGTACCTCTCTAGGAGGTATCTTACTGAGAGAGGAAGATACCTATCCTCTTACTACTCTTCATCTTCACTTACTACCAGGGCCGCCGCGACGCAACCGCAAGATTTTTGGAACATAAATTAAAAAATCTAAATCTTAGAGCTTTCAGTTCAGGCATGTACGAATTAAAATATTCAAACATCTTAAATGTTACGATAACAAAGTTTACACTGAACATACTTTTAAAAAATAGATGTACTATAGAAATTAAAAGTCTCTTTAGTTACACACGCAGCACAGAAAATTGCAAAATGTAACCTAATTACATAGCTTGTAATGTAACTATTGTTTAACGGAATCGTGAGAATTTACACATTTTCACATTTCATACGAAATTTAAATAATTAGCAAAAATATTAACTTACAACTTTAACATTTCTATTTTAATTTAATAATAATATAATAAGAACAGTAAATCTTAATTTAATGTAAAATTTAAAACGTTTAAATGCGTGACTGCGTGAATTTAACGCAAAAATAAATATAAAATGTTACATAACGATAAGCATATTGTAAATAGTAAATTACTGTATAATAAAAAAAATTGTATAAAATTATTATATAAAAACGGTTAATTTTTCTGTAATAATATAGTGAATTATTGCTTAAATATGAATTATCTTAAATCCATATTAAAAAAAAATAAAGACATATATTACAAAGCAGTGAAACAGAATATAAAATGAAAGCGTAATAAAGATAGATTAAAGTCTTTCTTTGAAAAATAATCTCTTTAACTAATTTAGCTCCGAAAATATGATCCGAGGCATTTAAGCCGTATAGGGCCGGCCCTGTTTGGCGCTTCCGCCTTCCCTCATCGTAATTAGGTAGCTCTCTTGTCGAGGGCGCTTCCTTGGACCGCAGTCGAGCAATCTCCTTCATAATCCTCGAGGCCTTATCTCCGATGCTTCTCAGTGAACAAATAGATCTCGGGCTCATCGCGATGAAATTAAGGAACTGTCTGCGAGTAACGGTGTACCGCGCCGTAAAGCGTACTTTGCATAAAGAGTATAAAGACACGTTGATGCATCTCTACCATTATTTAATCACAATTGCATATATTAATGACAAAATTTAGCGAAATAGTACTCCATTAAAACGGTATAACGTAGTCGATATGTACGGTAGCTTTAAATGAGAAACTTCACGCGTGTATTATTTTCCTATGTACGAAAATGATATTCGTAGCAATAAATAATAAATTAATGCATGTATAATTAATTTATGCATAAGATAATTGTTTACATGATCAATTTATGTATAAATGGCAAACCACTGTTAGTCAAATCGACTCAATCGCTTCGTTTATAAGTTATTAAATGTTCATTTATGACGTTTATGTGTCTCTGATTATTATTTGTCTATTATTTATCGACCACTGATTTTCTTGTAGAATCATTAACGGAGATTAAAACTGATAATATAGATTAAAACTAAATTGTTTTAAATTGGGCTACGTGTGTACACATTTTAAATGTATAGAGACTTGACTTTATATATCTTTAGTTCTTCACCTGCCGCGGGGCTCATTATCATCGGTATGGATTAGCCCACTTTTGCTAGTCGCTAATTTAGGAGGAAATTTAATTAAGCCGAAGTAAATCAAAATTCGCATCTTTGATTTGAATCGGGAAAACCGCAATATCTTGCTCTATCACGGGGAAGAAATTAATTTTCCGACTTAATTAATTTTCCATCTTCATTAGCCGCTTCTGGACTCGTTGACTCGTGCTAATGGCCGTCTTAAACATTTATAACAGTGTCCCAATGTAAACTGAACTGGCAATTCATTGTACAGGCTACTATTTTCTCTCCCCGAAATTGAGCTAACATGATAATTTATGACCTGTCGCTTTTAAAATATAATGTGTATTTTGTTATTGTCACGTACTTTTTGCCGTGAGCTCGGTGATTAATATTTTATAAGTTCTTGCGTTTTCTTGTAATTAATTCTACATTAATCGTGCAGTTGCAATTTAGTCGTTTGAATAATTTCAAAAAGAATTATATAATATATGAAACAGTAATACTGCAAATTCTCGTAAATTTTCAATAAATCTTTTGCATGCATGCATGCAAAAAGTTTACTGCATCTAAATATTTTGTGCACGCATACAATGTGACTGAAATTAAAATTTCTTATAATATAGACATTATACTTTAGAATCTAAATGAACGATGACGCGGAAAGAAGGCATGCAAACTCTGGTTTAAGGGAAGCGGACCCTCTGATGGCACCTTTTTCCTCGCCACAGTGATAATCGTGAGCCACCGAGCCGTCAGCAGACATTCCTCGGTTGCGTGCACAATGTATTTGGGGCAACACAATAAGCATAGCCGGGAAAGTGGGCCGCAAACCCACCGGAGGAAACGTATGCGCGCGAGAGGGTCCCTCTTGCAACGAGTACGCTGATCCTCGTTTGACGAATATGGAGCGAACGACGTGACAAGGGGATGCAGTAGACTATTTATTACAACCAGACGTGAGCTCTACTTAGTCGCTCACGGATGACGGACATTCTGCATTTGTCCGCGTCCGCGGAGACGCAAAAGTGCGTCGCATTTTGTTGTCGCTAACGATTTTGAAATTTTTCTTTGCGAATGTTTATTACAAATCGCGTCACAAATGAAATAACATGGTAAGAAAATAATTATTAAATTTCAATACGTAATAAAAAATTTACGAAGTTATATATCTTATGGAAATAAAAATTTGGAAATTTGAATAGACTTGAAAGGTTAAAGTTATAATTTAAAGAGTTTTCAATAGACTTTAAAAATTTTAAGATATTAAAAGTAAAGATTCCAAAAATTAAAAAAAAAATTTAACAAGTAAAAACAAATCAAAATTGTAGAAATTCTTGTAGGTATTAAAATTATAAAATTAATATTCACAAATAATATCTTTTTAATTAAATTCTCTCATTAAAACATTTGATACCGAGATGTTGTAAATGTTAATAATCTAATATAATGTTTTTAACAATGCTTATATTTAACTGGTATCAGTTTTAAAACCTGACGTTTTTATCGCGTAACAAATAGCAATGTTGTTCCATGTTAAAAATGGATGCTGCAAAATGATCCCGTTTCACTATTGGTTTCGTTCGTTCCGCCGATCGTTTTTCTACATTACGCCGTACCACGGAAATAAATGATTTCTACGTTTTTAACGAGATCGTAAATTATACCCGACACCCTGAAAGGCCGCCTGCGGAATGAGTGAAAAACAAGGAAAAAGATTCGTGGGAAACCGGGGAAAACTGGGAGAAACGTCATCATCGAATTTACTGGAGCATCGCGAGAGTCTTAAGAGCGGTTCAGACTCAAACATTGAGGTGAAAAGAACGGGGAAATGTGAAAACTTCTACGCGCATACTCACTAGGGAAGAAAAAGGCGATATCAATGCGAGATCTCTTTGCTCTTTGCATCATGAATGATTTATTCTAGCTTTTTAGAGCGATAGCACGTCGTGTCAATCTGAGATATAATTTCATGGAAGAGAAAAGCTTTTGTAACATATTAAACTGATATCTGTTTATATTTCAAAAATTCAAAAATGTACGTCAAGATAGAAACTGTTTGCAATTCGTCGTTTGAATTAGAACAAATATTATTGAAAGAATTGAAAACGCTATTTTACGTTATGTTGTAATTTCCATAATTTTAGTAAAACAATTAATTTTTTACTGCAATAATATCTCATTGAAAAAAAAAATACATATATGAGGTAAAAAGACTCGTATTTAGCTAATGGGAATTGTCAGCGATAAGTAAAAGAAGTAATTTACGTTTACGTGACAAGAAATTCGTGATAACGTCAGTATTTTCAGCTCGCGAGCTGCACCGTAAATTATGCAATCGATCGGTTTCGCGCCCATTTGCATTTCAGAATCTTTTTCCGACTCCTCGCTTGAAAGCAGTCAAGTGCAGGCGAGATGCATCAGCTGCAACTTTTTCCGCCGTCTCTTCGAAATCGTCGGTATATTTCTTTGAGACAGACAGGCGATGGAAAATTCATCGTTTATTGAAATGTTATTCCGCTTACAATATATGAAGTAATTTATCTCTTACATGAACAATTGAAATATCAGAATATATATTACGAAAATGTAAAATATGAAAAATTATTTTTAAACGTCTAATTTAATTAACAGTATAAAATATATATTCCTAAATCAAATTATTAATTTATTTAAAAAATCTTTTATGTACATTTCCTTTTCTTTTTTCCTCTCCTTTCTCTTTTTTTTCTCGTTTTTCTCTCTCTAACTGTGTTATATTTATACATTAATTATAAAACAAAAGATAAGAATTTATAATGTTTTGTTATATTTTTATATAAATTTTAAAACGTTCTTACATTATTATCAAAAATTTTCTTGCAAAGAATTTTTTTCTCTCTCTTTTTGAAAACTCGATTTCGAGAAAGACAAAGCACGGTCGTTTGAGTTATAATTAATAATACTGCGATACGTTTTGCAGTTTCGTTAAAAATGTACCATTTATTAATCATACTTCAGTCAGACCAGAAATGTAGGAATTTCTTCTCACGGCATAACATCATTTATAAACTAAAAGCCCTCTGCGTATTTTACAGTTTAGTGGCATTGAGCTAGGATAAATAATGCGGGAACATTTGTCAACTTATTTCTGTATGCCACTCCCGTGGAAATACTTTCAATAAAAAATTCACACGGGATTCCTTCCGCCCGGAAGCACAGCGGGTGAGACAACGACGCTCACGTAGACGAGAGGACGAGACTCGAATGGAGATCCCGAGATCACCCCGCGTGTCCCGGTAGGACATGAGTGGAGCAATAAGAGGACGTGGCCGGAGGACCTAAACGGATGGATGACTGAGCTCTTGTTAAAAATGCCTCGGCATTTTCTCTGGGATGCAGGCAACTTCGCGCCCTCCGTTGCGTGCCGCTCGAGACAATGCCTTTGGCAGAGACATAAAGCCAGAGCGGCGAAAGAAGCGGTTTAATCAAGCCTAACATTTAATCAATTTAAGACAAAGCTTTTCTAATAACATTCATCAGACAAATTTCCCACGAACTTTTTTCTCAAAATAATCTTTTATAACTGTATTTATACAATACCGATGTCTGTTATTGCAGATAAAATATAGAAATTACGAGCAACCATCCGAATTGAATTAAAACAAAATAAATTTGTCGTTCGATAGAATGGAAAAGTAATATCAATTAGTAAGAGTGTAAAAACAGAGTATTATAAAAAAAAAATCTATGCAGAGAAGAATCAGTGATTAATCAGTCAACTAAATAATGTAAATCCAACTGAAAACGACCGTAATTATTCTTTTACGCGCTATTTTTTGCGATAATATTTGCACCACTTTCAGGGCAATCGATCGGGCGCGCGTCAAAGCTATATATACGTACATACATGCGTACAATATACGGTACAATAAAAATTATACACTCACCCTGCAAAAGCTGGTTATTGAAGAGATCTGAAACAGAAAAAGCATAAATGCGCAATCAGTATAGAGTGTACGGTGTACATTTTACGCGCGTTTCCGAGCGCGCTTATCGCCCACCGCGGCAATTGAAATCCAAAAGTTGCCCGACATGCGGAAGCTTTCGAGGCTGATCGCCGCGAGAGCCTCCCGAGCTATTCGACGTCCGCGCGAGAGCGCGAAACTTTTCCTCTGGATTATCATAAGAACTTTTTTGATGCGAGAATGGGCCAAACGCTGCGCGTCGCTCGGCGAGAAAAATGCAAACGTATTTTACGTATTTGTAGAAACTTTGCCGATTTTCATTTCCTCGCGAGGAAGGCTCGCAGTGGTTTGATGCACGAGAGAGAGAGAGAGAGAGAGAGAGAGAGAGAACTTCGCCTGGGCGGCACGCGAAGCTACCAAGTTCGGAATCTAAATTTTTTTGCGCAAGTTCATTAGGATCTTAATCATCTTACCGTCTTTCAGATGGTAATAATGTAATATCGGTCTGTGAAATCGCAATCCAAGCGATGCTACCCGAAAATGCTCTCTTACTCTTCCCTTATTTCAAAAAGTAAATAGCTTTCATGAAAGATAAATAGCTCGAAAAATATTCCTTTCGCGTTCTCATTCTACCCCATTTCCGCTCATTGCATCTCTCCCCTCCCCCCTCGGCCCCTATTGCGGGTTCACGATCGAGATGAAAATTTTCGATCGCTTTTAGACGAGCGATTAAAGAACTCCCAAGATTTCACCCGTAAAATTTCCCGTCACTGATACCTATACGCCTCGGATACGTGCGTGTGACACAAAGGGCATTTGCTTTCTAAACGCGGGCGGGGGTTTGCGAGCCTGCGGCTGTGTGCGGGCCTTATTAACGAATCCCTTTGATCACGCGGCGATTAAACGACCGACAGAAGGGCAACAGCCGGAAAGAGAAAGCCGGTGACGAGCTCTCTTGCCTTTGCGCCCGGCGAAACGATCGCGAAAAACGGTATCACACGAGGTATCTCTCCTCGTGTGGCGATTGTATTACCGCGCGTTCACAATTCGGGCCTTCTCAATTCGAGCCGCGAATCGAAGACGATCGACTTTCTCCGTCGTTTTTGACAATTGCGCGATAGCGAGCACGTCAAGCCAATATACACTTGTAAAACGTTTTCATTACGTACGGTTGACTATTTTATTTTTGCTGATGTTTATTTTCATTGAGCTCTGTACTTCTTGATATGAATATATTTTATACATTTAATAAATATACAAAATTCATACAAATTTCTGTTCATTTAGAACAAGTACATGCTCATTATTGCACTCATTATAACGTTGACGTTAAATTGTAATATTTGTGCGAAAGTTAAATAACAGATTACGGGAGCGCGTTATCGAAACAGTTGAAACAAGTACAATACATCATATACAATATCACTCGAGAATATGCGCAAATCGCAATTTTTACTTTTGAAGTTTCGCGCGTAGAGAGTTTACAGTTTCACGCAATCATTACGACATCAAATTTAATATATGTATTACAGTCAATTTGACGATTCTGTCGTTACGGCAGAGCAAACAGCTTCCGAAGGCTCGCAGTCGGCCCTGTGTACCTACGAATGGCTTCTGATTCGGCATTATGTTAATATCTCGGCAAGCAATAGGTCGATACGCTTATTGTTTGCCTTTGATCAGTTATCTGCTTAATTGGCTTCCGATTTAGATCGCCCTCCGGGCCGAAGCCCGGTAATATTCGACGAGATTTCCCATGCCGAGTACACCGCCGAGTAAAAATAGGGAACAAAGGGATTACGACAAGCCCGATAAGCTTTGTCCCATGAAGCTTAACGCTCTGTGTCCACACGAGAGTTACAAAGTTGGGCAAATTTACGAATAACGAGAAGTCAATATTGTATGTGGGGAATTTTATAATCTATGTCAGGGAATAAAATGTGAGATATCTCAAAGTGTCAATCTTACTTTTAATATTTACAATATTTTACTTGTTACTAGCAATCATAATGCGTTAATTATAGGAAATAAACCATCTATTGAATGACATTATTAACGAGATGCTCTAATTTGAGTTGAAATATCATAATTTGATATTCTTAATATCAAATTATGATATTTCAACAAATGTGGCTGCTGTTCTTACGTAAAATTGGCCTTACGCGATCCGTCGAGAGACCCCAGCGGAATTTTCGTTGAACGTCGTGAATTTAAGGACTTTGCAGCATATCAAAGAAATGCATTCCTCCGGATTCTCTTTTGGATAAGCCAATGTTTGTGCAGCTGAGTCATACGTAACGAATTAAACGTTTCCCGGAAAACCGCTCGAACACGTTGCAAGCGCCTCTCTCTCTCTCTCCCCCTCTCTTTCATTCGCGAGAATGATTTAATGCTGCGGATTTAGATCGCACACTTCAAACATTCCGTAAACGAAGGATCGTAGATCCTTCTATTCCGCCGTAATTCTCGATGATCTCTCCCCGGATATTTCGCAAACGTCGGATTAACGAATCATATTCGTTCCTCAAAGCTTCGATTTGAAACGTTTTACACGGCATTTGTCTACAGATCAACCTTACGTAGCGTTACATTTTAGAAAACAAAGATGATTTTTCAAACGTTTAATAAAATCGTATCACGATCCGCGAAGAGAATAGCGTTTAATTAGAAATAATGCGTTTTCAATGCGCGCATTTAAAGCGTATTCCGCGCGTGTTGCTTATCGCATAATTTTCCACAAAATTCTCCACGTCATTTTTCTCCGAGCCTTTCAAACGACCCCCCTTTATCACGTCCCTTATCTCCTTGCACGCTCACGCACGCCGTTTAATCTCACCGCGCGCAAATTTTCTCGCGTTCAACGGGCATTATTATTACGCGAGCATTCTCTGTTTCCTCCACCAGCGGAGAAATCGATCGTGTCAACAAACGTATCGTAGATGGCATACTTCGATAGTAAATTCCCGAAGTCTCCACGTCGTGAAAGCCAAGCGTGACAAGAGAAGCGAGGCGCTATCGATGCACATAAGTTCGATCCGGCAGGCGACGAATTGAAATCTTGATTTATGGTAGGGTATATACGAGACCCCGAATCTCTTCGTTCGCGAGACGCGTACTGGATGGCTCCGGAAGAAGCAGCAGGAAAGTTTCGTTTCAAAAGAAATTGCTAGTTCGGGTTTTTTTTCTTCTCAGCCAGAGCTCTAGATATACGTCTTTGCGCACGGAAGTTTCTAATTTAACTTTAATTTACAGAGTACGCCTCGAAAAGGCCCGATATCTTTTGTAATCATAACTTTTTCGGCTGATTTAAAGATTTCCTGAGAAAAAATGTTGAGTACATCATTGTACAATATGTCCCGAAATTCGCGAATCAAAATATCATAGCAAGAAATTCTTCGAAAAATTAAAGTAAAAAAGTTATTTGTAAATGTTTATTTTAAGCAATAGTTTTTGAGATACAAGGGTTTAAATTTAGCCAATTATAGATTACGGTTAAACGGAAACATGTCCGTGAATGCGTCGATAGTGTTACTGGTCGCGCACTTCACGCGAGTACTAATCTACAATTGGCTAAATTTAAACCCTCACATCTAAAAAACTATTGCTTAAAATAAAAATTTACAAATAACTTTTTTACTTAATTTTTTGAAGATTTTCTTGCTATAATATTTTGATTCGCGAATTTCGGGACACCCTGTATATTCATCGCAATTTTTAACATTATGAATATCAATATACCACGATAAATTCCATTTTCACGCACATAATAAAGACGTACGATATGAAACGTGGAAATCAGACAAGATTTTAAATCGCGAAGGTCGATCAACATTTTAGCATTTTAGTAGGTAAATTCTACACGGCACGGCGTCAAATAAGATCACATTATCGCTGCATATTCGGGACGCCCTGTTTATTCACGAATACGAGGCTCGGCCTTCCGGTCGATGCGCTTGTCGTCGCGAAAAGGAGGGGGGGGGGGCGTGACAGCGAGAGATGAAAGTACTCGTGCCTGAGGGACACCTAGTGATCTAGTGACACACGAAGGATGAGACGCGATTCGCCTCCGTCAGCCCCGTGCTCGCTCGCACGTGTGAAAACGGGAAGAATTCGTATACGCGACGAACGAACGGGTTGCATCCTCATAGGTATGCGCCGGGCGCGGCGAATGGATACGGCTCCGAGGGTGATACGGTGTTAAATCTTTCTGTCAGAGATCGGTGGAATCTCCCGGGTGGAGAGCACACGCGCGATCGTGGCAGGCTTCCGCCCTTTGAGGATCTTCGAATCGACTACGGCGCGCGCGTTTCCCCTGTTCATTCTGAGGCATCCCTCGTGCGCTAGGTGCAGCCAGGCTGGATTTTATTTTCCATTTCTACTCGCTCGCGAAATAGATCGAAGAACATAACTCTTGCAGTATAAATACGAGTTCACTCGACTGTAATTATTATACGTTTTTATTATAGATTTTTTTTAATTAGTCTCATCTACACGCATGCGAATAAAATTGTTGCAGATGTAATATGACAATATAGATACGTTTATGCTTGTACTAGCAATTAGCAGTGATTAATAATAAAAAGTGTTGATATCGCAAATTTATTGGACAGTGTCTTTTCCCGGTTTTTCTTTCTTTTGCGGTCCGCCAATTACAGCGATACATTATCTGAAATTTAATAAAACTTTACGCGATCAGCCGATAAAGATTATCTTAAAGTCGCAAGTTGGGGTGATTGCATTTAAGAGCTTAATTTATGGCGCTCGCGGGTGACGTAATCGATTGAAATCTCAGAAGTTTGCATGCGGAACGTCATCAGAAGCGGTTCGCGTTGGTCGATACTAACGAACGTTATACCGCGAAGTGTCGTGCGTTAAGTGCACACTCGTGCGTGTCATCGCAACGTCAGCCAGCTGGATTTCCAGTTTCCTCTGCACTTCCGAGTACGAGGCATTCTTGAGCGAGTATGAAAAATAGTCCGACCACTTGCTCGATTCCGTAACGTGACTCGAATTCACGATACGTTAAAATACTTTTACAAATACTTTACATATACGTTATCACGGATAAAAATAAAAGTTTATATTCGCGTTACTTTAATCCGTTTCCTTTTTTTTCATTAACAAATGAAGCCGATGGCGAAGTACGCAACAAAAAGCTAAACTACGTATAAATAAATTGAATATAGAATTAATCGCAGCGCGTTTGTTTGCTTCGTATTCTCTAACAACAAGCGTATAAAACATTTATACATCAAGTATTGGAAAGTTTCAGTTGTTTACTGAACGAACGTGGATCTAAAATTAACTATTCTGCTCAGCAATGGAGAGCTCCCCGTATTTTATATTTAAGAGAGAGAGAGAGAGTTTCAAAAAAGATAAACGTTTGAAAAAAATGTTCTAAAAATATCTACAAATAATTTTATATTAATGGAGTTTAAAAATTTAGGAATGCTGCAAATAGCTCCTCTTTTGCTCTTTTTCGTAATCATTTTAAACTCATTGTGAATTTCATCAATATTTGGGTCGCATAAACTTCGTCCTACTCGCTTCTCTTATGAGTTAAAGTATTCGATAAGTATTCAATAAATGTACACGAAGTAAAAAGGAACAAATGAAACATTCAATAAAAACTGCAGAAAGTAAAAATACAAGTAAAAGTATAGTCGCAATCAAATCTTTAAAAGTTAGCTAAATACAGATCTGAAAATAATTTTGTTGTCCAATCAAAATGATTATTGTAGGACGCTCGAGTTGGTTGTTAAGAAACTTTTTGTAGCACTACACTATGCTTGAGTGTCATACATAATTATTTTAATGGTCCAACAAAATTAGTTTCAGATCTGTATCTAGTCTAAATTTGTAGATACTTCAGCAAAATCGTGCTTTCCGTGTACAAAAAATAAAAGACACTCGTCTATTATAAGCGTGTGACATATCGGTGAAACACCCATGGTGACCGCGCAATTAAACCATCGGCGAGATAATAGTGTCCGTGTGGGCAACATACGGCGGGAAGTAAACGCTCGCGGGAGGAACGTAATAGGCAATCCGCGCGCTGCAAGTCGATCCTCACAGCTCACACCCGGGGGGCTGAAGTCTAACTGAAGAGAGTAGGGGTGTCTAGACACCCAATCTCTTTTCCTACTCTCTCTCTCTCTCTTCCTTCTTCCTCCACGACGGTATTAACCTTTACACGTATTGCGATAGTAACTGGTCGAAGGACAATGTTCGAGAGTGAACGGAGCGGTGAGGGATGAGTTGCCCTCTTTGCTCTTTGAACGCCCTCGAAAAGCATATAGCCACGCCGCTCGTAGAATAGAAGGGTTGAAGAGCGTCGCGCGAGAGAACCCTTGTTTGGGGTAACGACTATTCTCGCTGAATGCATATTTTTTTTCTACCTCCCACTCTTGGCCTCTAAAAGCGTGATGTAAATGTTTCTTTACACCCAGCAGTCTTACAATTAGTTGGATAAGAGTTTAAAATATTTTGAGAATTTATAAAAATATATTATCAAATATATTTCTTCTTTTCTATTCGTATAACGTCACAAAATGTTCATTCCGTTCATTTTAGAATTAGCGAAAATTTTTTGTGAAATTTGTAGTCAATTTTTAATGAAGCGATTATAAATTTTTGAGCTGCATAAGATACTGATTTCTTTCAATATTATTTATTATATTTTGGATCAAAAGATGCCAGAGACAGAACTTCTAAAATTGTGCAAAATAGAACTTGTATAAATTTCATTTTAAATGTATACATATAATATTATCGCTCGTATATTTTTCACGTTGAGGACGATTATTTAACATTCTCGACGTACTTCCAGGAAAAACGGTATTGCAATTTTTAAAAATTTAATATCTTAATAATAACAATTTGATGGTTTTCCCTGTACAATTTACCTTTATTATTAATTATTATTAATTCCAGACCAGGTATGAATAGTCACGTCAGTAGCATCGAGTCAGGCACTTTCCGCGAAGTTGATGTATAACATCGGATAGAAAACGCGCGCGTCGTGCGTGTTTTGCCAGATAAACACGAGTACCTTTTCTTTTTTACAACGAGACCACCGCGTGCCATCATAAATGTGCATCGTAAAACGAACCCGGGAAAATAACAGCCGATACACCCGCTCTCTCTCTCTCTCTCTCTCTCTCTCTCTCTCTCTCTCTCTCTCTCTCTCTCTCTCTCTCTCTCTCTCTGTTCGTAATTTAGTATTTATCTTTCCCTATTGAAAATGTGCACAATTACTTGACGCTTTCAGCTGCGCCCGAGATATGTCGCAAACATGCGCTTTGTAACGCGATGAGAACGGCATGTATAGCATATATCGCACGCGTGCGTGTAGAACGCATATTGAAGCGCTACGTGGAGAGAGAGATATCGTCACTCATCGCGTAAGTAGAGATAACTGAAGCGTGATAATAAATAATATGCGATTGAACGCAACAGAAATGTCGTATATACCCTTGTGATTGCTCGTGATTAAAGTATCGATTAATTTGTTATTAATATTACTCAATGATTAAAATCGGATTGCCGAAACCTTTTACAGGGATTCCTGGCGTTGAACGCTCGTCGAGGGCCAGAATCGCGAAGAAAAATACGAGTTGTACCGATAATTATTAGCCTTTGAATTTAACTACGGATGCCTGATGATGAAAAGTATGATTATCGGAGAAGTGTCGTCGGAATGTTTAAATCAACGGTTTTTAACGATATTGGAATTATACTAAAAATATACGCGTTTGCTCGGGAGACAAAAAAAGCAGGAAAATCTTCGGTATTACAATGCTGGGTAAATATTTCCGCGATCCAGTCGCATGAGCGGGGACGGAAGACGATCCTTCGGCGGCACATGTTCGGGGAATCGATTCCTCATTTACACAGCTGCGGAAGTGACTCAAACGAACAGTGCGGTGTGCCCAGGAAAATTATCCAAAGCAGCGGCGGACATTAGCGTTGGACTGTACGCTATTCTCGACCCAATTCTCGACGCGCCGCACATCCGCAGCCCTTAAATTGTAACCGTGCAATATAGCGGCCGAGAGTGGCGCATTCCGATTCTGATGTAAGAGATAACGAACGGCTCGGGTCAGGAATAGTCTTGCGAAAGTTCCCGTGTGCGCGTCACTGAGGCGCATTTTCGTCGAACCGCGAATTCTTCTGACCGATTTTAGGTCGATTTCTTCTTCGCGGAAGCATAAAAGTCCGCCCTTTTGAGTTATGAACGATTGAAGAATAAAGGGCTTTCCGCGGAGCGGCTCGCTTGCAGCTTTCGGAATCCGTAATTCAAAGAAAATGCGGTGAATAAAAAATAACAGTAGCCAAGTATATATTTGATCAATCGCGTTTCCCGTTAACAACATGCACTTTGTAAATAGAGTCAGAAAGCGGTGGAAATGAATTGAATGAATTGACGAAAAGAGGTAAATGTAAGCTTTGCACTGACGCAACTATATGCATTCGACTGTGTGACGCTATTTTCATTGTTCCAGTTTACTCTATTGCTACTAGAACAATAAAGCCATATCTATAGCCATAATAGTCGCATTTAACCAGCAACAGTTCGAAACTTTCTCCGTTCCTTTTTACAAATTTTATCTCATTCATATAAGTATTTGGGTTACGCGCGAATTTCTATAAAATACCAAATTAACATTTTACATATTTAATAGAGCTTATTAATGCCCCGATGTTGTTCGTGCCGGTTCGCGCATAAAAATGAGATATGCGTGTGAACGAAACAATGTCTTTAATTAACAAGCCATTGTTGCAAAATTAACAGATTCCAGAACAAATATTGGCTTACTTTAATTATCGCGCGGCCGATCCGCGCGGTGTACGTTACAATTCGACAAGGGGTGCCAATATTTCGCGGCGATAAACTGATAAACTCATGTCATTCCGCAGTTCACGGAACCCGCGATGGTAGCGCGCAAATAATTGCGTTATCTATTCTACTGCGCGTAATGCGCAATGAATGCCACTGTATATCCGCGACATTAACGAAATTGCTCTCACGTCCGTTCGTCGATCCATTTGAATCGCGACAGTGTGAAAATTTAACGCCTTCAACGTCCGTATACTGTAATGGATTTTCCACCTTCCGCTCATTAAAATTAGACATTTTAAAAACGGAACGCGCGCGCGAGTTAACGGTCATATATCGACTTAAAAAAAGCCGTATCAAAGCCGTTTGTAATAATGGACAATGTCTGTCCACCTCCCGCGAGATGGACAGACTCAACTTAATTCCAAAATCGAATTTCTATACCCATCTTCGATTTGTCTATATTTAACGCTTCTATTTCATTCGTTTAATCGCGGACGTGCGGATAAAATAAAATGCGATCGTTACCTCTTGGACCTTCCGGTGGACGATGATTTTGTGCCATTGATGATCGTCGAACCGCACCCTGGCCGGCTTTATGTGCAGATCCAATCTTCCCTTGGCTAGGGTCATACCGACCGCGGCGCCTCCGTCTCTCAGCGATATAGTGAGATAATCATCGCCCTCTCCTGTAATTAAAAACGAGACTAATGAAGCCGCGGTGGCGAGTGTGCCGTGAGCAGGGCGCGTGTGCGGCGTGCGCTCAATATACCTATGTCGCGCGCTGCGAATGAACCCTTATCTCGCTTTTGAAGCGCAAATAATGCCGCTGAATTAATTGTGACAGCCGCTGACGCGAGATTGTCGAAAACGGAAAAATGCTCGCAGCCGTCACGAGCGCTTTTGCGTCTGTGTGTCGACGGGAACCGGGAAAACATTACTGTCCATTGAGCGCGATCCCTTTTGATGCGTTAACGTCGCACGCATTGCCTCGGGGGGAAAAAAGATCCGGCAGCGGCGCGCACGCAAAATTCCGACGCAACTTTTTAATCCCCGCGGCGACGTCGCGCCATCGGCTTTCTCCCCATCGCTCTCGCTCCATTTTTCGTCCGGTGAGCTCGCCCGCTCGGATTATAGCGCGAAGCGACGCGTATAAATCGATTACGGCCGCTTAACCATTAGTTTCGGGGCACTTAGTATCCGGGCGACACCGGTTAAAACGTCCGGCGATCGTCGTTAATAATTATCGTGTCCAGAACTCGCCCGGGAAATCCCCGCGGATTACGTTATACTTGTAACGAGTTGGAGGATCAAAACGATTCTGCTGATGGAACGACGATTTTTGCCATTAAAAGTTACGCGCGATTAGCATCGTGAAGAATTCCCGTGCAGTTAATATCGGATACAATTTAGAGTACACTTCAAAATGTAAAAATCTGTATCTGTATAAATAAAAATGAAAGAGAAAATCAAAAATAAAAAAGCTAAAATTAGTTTATTGTTTATTTTTTACTGAAAATTTAAAAAATTTAATAAAATTATTTACAAAAATTCCTCTTGGTATGCAGGCTTGACGGGCTTAATAAACACCTTCATGTAAATACAGCGTTTCACTTTTTTCAAGCTGTTTCGTTTGATTAAATTTACGAAATTTCAGGAGAAAAAGGCTCGGGCTTATGAGCACTTTTTTTTTTAATTTGCAATTATTTTTCCCGGTGCGTGCAGCGAATAATAAGAACGTAAGAGGCGTTAACACGTTACAGAGCAGAGATTACAATTTTCGTCATCGTGATTAGATTAGACGCTTAAGGCGGTTCGGGACGATGGAGGGGCGGGGGGGGTGGGAGGTGTGCAAACGGGTATACGGATGCGCTCGTTACGCTCGTGAATCTCGCAAACGCCACCGTCGGTTATTGCCGCAGTCGCTTTAAAATCGGGCCGCGACCGCATACTAATTATCCCACGGGCTGCCGGGGGACCGGAGCGTATAAAAGATGCAGACAGTACTTCGGGCTTAATTGCCGCAGGCGCGACGCATTAGCATGCGCCTAAGTGCATTACGCGCGTTACGTATCGCGCTTTTATTCGCGTATAACCACCATCGCCCGGGCGCGATGCGCATCGCGGATCGCGCTATCGGGAAAAACAAACGCGCGATAAAACGCGCGAAGGTAGACGGGCGCCTGCGTGTGGGGCGGATTATATCCGCGGCGCGGAGAAATCGGCCGGCGCGCGAGGCGAGCTCGGCTCCCCTGGCGCGCTTCCGTTATGATTACGTCCCTGCATGGATCGAAATTCCCATGGGCGACCCATTTCTCTCGATGCCGCGCGCGTACGCCATTGAATATTTAATCGTCGGAAGGCAAATAAAGTTTTTAGAGTCACAAGTAACGGTCGTCGATCGCCAACACGTCCGCGAACACACGCGCGCGAAATTGTTATTCATTGTTCGCTCGTTATTCGAATGTATTTTGCCTAATTATCCCCCGGACGCGAATTATCTCGCGCAAATCTCGTTACGTTCGAGAAATATCTTTGCATAATCGCGTTGCAGAACGGTTTATTCGAAAAGCGGGCGAGGCCATTTCCGATTGCGAAATTTAACATGCCGCGCGCGGCGTACGGCATCGCGAGCGCGAGCGCCAAGTGGAAGTGCAGGAGACGGCGGCGGCACGAGTGATAAAAGACGAAGATGGTCGGACACGTTCCGGCGGGAGCTCTCGAAGGGAGTTGTTATACGTTTTACCGCTTTCGCGAAGGGAATTCTCCGCGGCGCGCGTTACGATACCGCGATTCGAAAGAATGAAAGTTGCGTGGCGTGACGATTATTATGCCCCCTGGAAATACGTGCAATTCAAATGCGCAGCGAGTGCGCGGTTGTATTATAGCTTATCTCGGGGAACAAATGAGCGAACCTGGGTGCGAGCTGCGAGCGCCGCGCCGGATTGCGCGCTGCGGAGATGCGAGAGAGAGAGAGAGAGAAACGAAGTGCCGTATGTATGCATCTTGTGTGCTGTATGTGTGCCGGATATGTGAATGCGGACGTGAGTGTGTCTGGTACGGCATTGCGGCTCCCCGGTATATAGGTTTCGAGTTGCCGCTGCAACCGGAGCGCCGAGGTGCAAACTCCTCCTTTTACTGCGGATGGTGCAGTCTTGCCGTCTTGGCTTGCGCGCTGATTCCACCGTTCATTACGTAAGTATACTACAAACTGGAGGTTCATGTGCATCCGGGGAGAAGCCATAATATGCCAGATGAAACGATGGGTGTAATAACGGTGCGATAAATCAGAAATCTGATCGAGACGCAGAAGCGGGTGAGAAACAAACTTTTACCCACCAGGGAAGGGTAGCCTCTTAGCTGCCTTTCCTCTGATTATTCGGCAAATTTGATTGAATTAATTTGTATGTATTTTTACAACTTTGCATTTCTAATTTCCGGCTAAAATTTTGTTTAAAGTTTCGAAATTAATATCGAAGAACAACATAGTGTTTTATTTTACTATCTAAAAGTTACTTTTGCGAACACCTCTTCAAACTCAAATATCTGTCGCGTAAAACTGTTTCCGTGTTTGAAAAGACTTGATTAGAATTGACTGTAATTATATTAAAAATTATACCGCACGCTCTAAATGTTTTTGTCACAAATCGTCAAAATGACTTGTCACTGACATAAGTGTTTCAAATTATATCTATTTTTAAAATTATTTTGGAGCCAAACATAAAATTAGAAATCCTATAATTGTTGATATAAACTGCATTCGCAGGTTAATAGGGTTAAATGAAATAATTTGATCGGGTTTCAATATCCTAGAATAATAAAACGTGCAAAATCGTGCCACTATTCTGCGCAGGAATCCCTAAACGTAACTATTTTTGGAGTCGAGATATAGGTCGAACAAGAGCCGATATAACATCGCCTTAAAATAAAAGAGCGAGAGAAAGGATAATAAGAAAAGGAAAGGGACAAAATTTCTTTGGTCAGCCGTACGTCCGGTATCCGAATCACTGAAACGTTCTAATTGGCTATAATGTCGCCACGAGGGAGGAGGAGAAATCATAAAGATTTAATATGCGACCATTGTCCAAGATGGTCCCATTGTCTATCTGCGTCCCCTCAAAGGATATCCGGTCGTCCGTAAGTCACTCGATTAAATGCGACTCCATTGTCGGTCTTCCCGAATTATTTTCAATTAATCGCGCGGCCGAGCGTTTCCAGAACGGAAAATTTAAAACAATTTTTTATACGTTAACCCATATTTCCAATAATTATTTATTTATATTTACGTTTTCAATTTTATACCGATATATTAATTGCTCCGCCGGATACACAAACTACGAACATTTTCCATTACCGGGTATCTAATTTCTTAATTGCTGGCAAACGCATTCGAAAGTAGGAACTATTCGCATGTAGAAGTAAAATCGCCACTTAGAGGGGAAGTTATTATAATTGACAAAGGAAGTCGTGAACACACAGGTAGTGCTTACCGGAATAAAATAGAAGTCCATTTGGCTGTCTCGTTTTGAACTGGAGGCTTATAGATTCCTGTGTACTGAGTACCGGTTCTCCTTTGCTCAAATTTATCGTGAGATACTCAGTCCCTCTGAAGGATGCTTCCAAGGGGGCTTTGTCTGGAACACACAAAAAAGAGTCGCCGGTTTATAAATCGGCCAATTCGCCACAATGGTTTTCGTTAGAGACTCGCTTAGCGAATTATCGGGCACGAGCTAAAAAATGAAAAAAAATTTTCTTCCTCGTTTATTGGAATTCCCTTTGCAATTTCCTTTTTGAAAAAAAAAAATAAATAAATAAACTGCTCTCTAACGCAATAAAATGATTATATTTTCAATTTTACTGAAAATAACGAAAAAAGTTGATTTAAACAATCAATTATATTATCAGATACGTAGTAGTTTAACGACTAGCCGTATACAAAGAGAAATATGTTTATTATTTAATTATGTACTTTTACAGTTATTATCAACAAACAGGCAAGAGGAGCAATATGTTTTCTTGTTTATCCTTCCGAGATTGTGCTAAACGACAAGATTTCTCAGTCGTCTCTCGCACAAGTTTGCGAATCACAGTAATAAGCGCCAAGAATCCCGACCCATCATCTCGGAGGCGACGCGCCTCTCGAGAAAAATCGACGCGGGCGGATTTATCGTGGCAATTCATTTCTAGCGCAGTTGAGCGAGCTGAAAGAGATACGAAGTGGTGGATATATAGTACAGGCAGGCGGCTCTCTCCCTTACGCGAAATCCGCCGGATGATTTGCGGCGGTAATGAACATTTCAATCGGTGCATTCGACCTCGCGCGGCGGCGCGATTTGGCGACGCGCCAGTGGCATTAAGCCCATCTTATGGTCTTTTTGCGCGACCGCGCGTTTACCTTTGTTTCGTCGCGATAACAATGAAAGATGGAAAATAACGGGAGGGGAACGCGTTCGCGTTCGCCGGTCTCTCACGAGCGGAATCTCGAAATCCGATTAAATGTTCTCCCCCCTCGAATCGAATAAAGAACGTCGGGACTTGTTTGTAGCACGGTGAATGACAGGGGAATCCGAAACAAGCCGATCTTGACACTTAACAAAAGAGACGAAAGAAGATTTCAAATACATGTAAAGCGTAAGAATACGCGTTCAACGCTCTTCTAGAATTTGCAAAAAACAATATTCTAATAGTCTCCACGTTATTTAATGAAATATTGTCATCAACATTATAAAATATTAATAAATAGTTTATTCCAAAAATAATTTAGTTTATGCTCCTCTGTGTTTCATTATAATATAACCATATTATAGATATATTCGATAATGTACGCGTTTAATGTGTACATTGCGACGCTTTTTAATGAAAATTTATCAAAGTCCGCTTCGATCGTTTACCGCGACAGGAGAGAAAACGCAATCGCCGCGTGTTTCTTTCGGGCTGTCCTGCAGGGATACAGCGCGTGCTGCCACGGCGGCCGTCCGCGCCGCCGCCGTCGCCGCCGCCGCCGTTGAGCTTACTTGGTCATTGTCTTCTGCGGGCGTATAGAGCGGCAGTTTAGCGGCAAGATTTATGGTAAGGGGAGAACGCGCGCGATTGATCGCGAGAGAGTGCGCCAGGTGCAGAATTACGCGGCACCCATTGCTGACTTCCTAATGAATGGCCGGCGATTAATACGGATTAGCGGAGGCGCGTGTATCGGCTGCGCTAAGGCGCACTTAGCCACGATTTATGCGCGACTTTGTCAACGTATTCTTCGATGCGCGATAAAAGATGCGAAACAAGGAGGTGTTAGTTGAGAAGCAAGAAGTTGCAGAATTTCCCGGACCGGCAGGAATAACGTCTTGCGCACGTGTGAGTCAATTCTGTGTACAGGAATGATGAAACTATGTTCTCTCTTTTTTTTCTCTTTCTTTTTTTCTCAAAACAGATGTTAAATTTAATATGACAAATTTTTCAACGAATTCGAAATAAATTTAGTTTCTTAACCAAAATCTTAAAGTATTAATTTTTCTTAACCAAGTAGG
The DNA here is from genome assembly GCF_000956235.1 of Wasmannia auropunctata. Lineage (NCBI taxonomy): Eukaryota > Metazoa > Arthropoda > Insecta > Hymenoptera > Formicidae > Wasmannia > Wasmannia auropunctata. The sequence goes on along the minus strand of NW_012026837.1, from coordinate 5,288,707 downwards.
TCTTTAAGTATTAATTTCTTTTTGTAATTGTATTAAAACGTCTGAGAACAAGATTTCTTTTACAAGATCGTTTTGAAAATTTCCCAGACCGCGAGTATCGTTGGGAGAGCTGGCAATGTCTGTCGAGCGCAAAGTAGCATGGGCCCACGAAAGGTAATTACCATAAAACGCGGCATCTCGCGCGCGCATATTACCCTGCTTAGATAATTACGCGATATCCGGCAGATTGGTGTTGCCGGGGTTGGTTTTGCTCCATTGGGGATCATTTGGCACTCGGTGGCGTCTCAACTAAATCGATCGGCCGATTTCGCAGTATTCGCGCACATAACGCAAGCACCGGGTAATTAACATCAGCCGCGCGTAATTACTCCGCGAGTTAAGCATCCACGCTCGGTCTTTACGGGAATTAAATTTCCAAAGATGAAACAAGGAGTACGATGCAATTTGCAACAGAATAGAAAAACGATTCAAACCGTGTGACCTGCTACTTTCTATCAGTGATAAAAATACATGGAAATTTTGCATATTATTGTCGTATAAATGAGGCTGTAAATAATACAGATTTTATTACATCGTAAAATTAAGCCTATGGCCTATTTATCATATTTATTTCTTCTTGTTTGTCAAGTACTGAATCATATTTAATCTGAAAAGAAAAAAAGAGGAAGCGAGATCTTTTCCAATCGATCAAAATTTGTTTTAAAGACGAAAAAAAATACGCTAAAAGAGGAAGGCAGAAGAAAAAGGAAGGAAAAGAAGAAAAAATAATATATTCCTAACGTCTAATGGCTTACATCGTCGGTAGAAATATCAATATCAGAAGAGAGGAAGACGGAAATATCTTTTCTTTACTCGATAACACTGACGAAGAAAAATAACTGGGAAAATACCGATATCAATGCATTACAAGATATCAATGTTACATAACGACTGTAATGTTGTCAAATATTTAAAATTTTCTTCAAAAACAATTTTTGTACTCTAATTTTTAATTTCAAATATTAAAGCAATAATGGCTTAATAGTGAATTACTATATCTACTATATCTGCTACTATATCTGCTAAATAACTCGTAAATATTTAAAAATATATAATATATAAAAATATTAATTATTTGGAAGTAACTCAAATAATATTATCTTTTTACACAATATATAATTCTTATAATTCATAATAATTCTTATGTGCTTTATAACATCAAATTATTTATAATGCTATATTTTGTTTGTATTTATTATTTATAATTTATTAGACTTATTTATAATTAAATTATTTATTAATTATTAATTTAATTATTTGTTTCTATTTAAAATTTTATTAGCGTTTAATAGTTGTAATCTATTTAAAATTAACAATTTGATATTCTTAATTTTCATCAAACAGTTAATTAATATGATTTAACGGTGCGGTGGAGGATTACAATCTTTATCAAAATACAAAAGGCAAACATTGTATTAGCTTAATCTAATATTCAACCAGCGTCCAAAAGGGAAAACCGTCTGTTTTTCTTGAGTAGCGGTAAGGCTCATTTGTTTAGCTTGAATTTCAGGAAACTTGTTGGCCGGAGTAAAATAAACCGTATCGAAGCTTAAACTCAAGGTAGTGGATGCGGAAGTATATGCAGGTTTAATAAATCTCGACGGCTCACGCGGATAAAAGCGTGCTAAGGACGTCGTCCGATTTATTTAGTTCCTGCACTTTCGAATCTTTCTACGTCGGTATTCTCCCTGCATTTAAAGGATTGCCGAGTTAATCCTCGCAAACAGTTTGCTGCACGAGAAACGCCTCCGGCGAAAGTAATTTGCAATCCTTCACCACAACGTAAATGCATATTAAAATATAAAATATTTAATAAACGAAGAGAGAGAGAGAGAGAGAGAGAGAGAGAGAGAGAGAGAGAGAGAGAGAGAGAGAGAGAATCTCGCGGCGGCATTTTCTACCGGTATCCACCTCATGAACCGGCTCGAGCTATCGTATTAGCATGTATATTGCGTCACGTCGGCGCGACACATGATGACATCGCTCACCGGAAACTACCAAGGTGGTACCGAGAGAGCCCGTCGTTTTACTATCGCACGCTCTGTTGCGGCCCGCGCGCGCTCCCGGGCGTCCTTAAATGCACGGCCATCCCTAGCCTCCCGACTTCAGCCCCGGTACGCCGTTTGAGAAAGGGATATCGTCGCTTCTCACCGCGAAACTTCGCGCGCGGAGACGTATGTCCCAAACTCCGGAGAGCGAGAAACGTGAAAATTGCATCCGTAGTGCATCCGGTCTGAATACCCCGCCACGTCGCGTTTTAATCCCGTAAGGATTTTGCAAAACGCTTGACATCGCAAACTGCATATGCAGGATGCAATCCCACAAGTCGTTGATCCGTCCCGTTCAGGAATTTTTAACAATAGCATCATCATGTATCGAAAAAGGAAGAAAGGAAAGAAAAATGTAGATTGCAATACACTTTGTCACAATAATCAGAATCGTTTTGTAACAATTTCGTTTTAAGCAATATGCATATAAAGTAGGTATATAATTTCTATATATATTCACTATATACTCGTATTATCAGTTTTACAACAAAAATGTAAGAATTGTATGCAATAATGTGTACAACTTTTAAAGTAAATTTCACGTATTACAACGACCAACGTATGTAGAAGAAGTTCCTAAAAAAAAAAACTTTTTCTTTCCACCAGCACAACGGTGGAAGAAAATTCACATTCCGCATTCGAACGCGTCCGGGCGCGACGATGGGGTTAAATAAGTCCTCGGCGTCGGGACAAAGTGCGAGAACAAGTTATTAGGGTAAGGCGACGCGGCGGAACACCAATTCCACGCATGAGCGCGTGACGAGAGGTTGTTGCGTCGCGCAACACATTCGTCGACACGGAGAGAGAGAGAGAGAAAGAGAGAGAGAGAGAGAGAGAGAGAGAGAGAAACGCGATGGAAATTACCGCAGTCGTGGGTACCCTTGGCGCGCGAATCCGGACAATTGTGCGCCCAAGAGCTTAGCACGGGACTCCCGGGCTATATCGAGTTTCTGTGAGTGGCGGGAGAGACTCCCTTCAGTCCGTTCCCGGCGCATTCGTCATGACCGCGCGAGGAGAATGGCCGGTAGGGGGGAAGGGGTTGCACTCTTGCATAACAGACGCGCGCGCGGCCAGAGACTTTCAAGGCTCGATCCCGCGAGAGGACGCGGTCGAATCGAAATTCTGGGCTCGTCCGCAAGAACTCTCCCAGGACAACTTGGAGCACGTGACGCGAATCTCAACCGAGGCTCAACACAACTCAATATTTGTCACTTCCCTTATAAAATCAAACTAATTTTTAACGGATTTGTCTCCCGCGAAAAGTCAAAATTTTTCTAATAATTTCTTCCTATATAGAAAGAGAGAGAGAAACAGGCTCGGGCCCTCGTTGCTACTTTAAAACCGCCATGAGCGACGCGCGCTGCAAGCATTAATCAAATATTGCGTGTATATACAACTGTCAATAAAGGGTAAATTCATGTAAACACGAATTTAGCCAGCTGCGCAAATGTTGAAGCGCACGTTTCGCAATGTCCTTCGGCAATTAATGAGTAATCAAATCAAAGCACTGGATTCTCTGTTTAAGACAACTGATTAGTGTGATCATCGTCTCGTACGTCTCTTAATTAAATCGTAAATATCTTGAAAAATTGCTTGTAAAATATAGACGTTGCGACGTTTCATTTTGTAGATATCAATTCGCGATACTCATCGACGTGGACCGTATATTTTTAATGTCTCAATAAAGTGCAATTTTCGTTGTGACTTATCAGCCTTTTACGGTCTGCTAGAAAATACGGGAATATCTCGTATGTATACTATACGCGCGCGCGACAGTAAAGAGTATAAGCAGCCAATAAAGGTAAACAAGCCCCACGATACCTTACGGGTGGCTGGTCATTTTCACGTCGAGAAGCTCTTTCTCGAGGGAGGGAAAATGGTTGAATCCAGACGTCTGGATATAAAATTACGTAAGTGCCCCGGCCACTCGACGCGATCGAAGGCCATCTATCGAATAATGCCTGTCACCGGCCGCGTGATGGAATATTACGAAAGTTTCTACGAAGCGGAAGCTAGCTAGCCCGATTTATACCGCGAGCCTATAAAACTCCTGCGACAAGGATCTCTTTGGGTGTTGTAGCACGAAATCCGCGCACGCGGCACCTTCGGGCAAGCCATTTAACTTTTTCGAGACTTGCGAATTTTTTTGTTCAGAATTTTTCTTATAAAATCGAACATCAACGAATTCAAACATGAAAAAATATTATGGACAGAATACATCGAAAATATTTTTATTATTATATTAGAAACATATTCAGAATATTTCACAATAAAATATTTTTAACAGTAAATTCCTTGACCAATTTCGGAAATCGCTCAAATTTTCCTTAGAAAAAATGTTAAAGTATAAAGCAAATATTATTTTCAAAACATTATACATATAATTCCATTAGCAACATTAATTTTTATTTTTGTATTTCTCGCCTAAATTTAAAAAAATAGATTAAAATTGATTTTATTATAGATAATATGAGAGGGAAAAGAGAGCGAAATACGGCGGAAAAAATCGTTTCGTCTTGTTAAATAATTTCCAAGTCTAAATACCATAAAGTCGAAACGACGGGTATATGCAGTATTGCGGCGACCTATTTAATAAATTTTTGCAGCACGATAAAAGCGGCATTAACGCTGTCGTTCGATCTCATGCTCGACGTTGTCGTCGTCCCCGCGGGATTAGCCGAGTAATCTCTCGAAGAGCCTCGAGGAGTAACGAGATCCCTCGGGAAACGACACAGACTTTTTCTCATCTCAGGAGTAGTGCATCCTGTGACGCCACCTCGCTGAAATTCGTTGTTCTCTTTTCCGCACGTGAGACGCTTGCATTTCCAAGGAGCGAAGCGTCGGAATAAAGCGTCGCTCGTTTTCGAAACATAAGTGTGCGAAACGAGAGAAGAGTGAAAACTTTTCGCGCGAAATTGTTGTGATGAAATACCGAACATACACACACACAGTTTTGCTTAATGAAATTGATAACGAGAAACGGCGATAACTGTCATCAATCAACAAACGGCACAATTATTTACCTCGAATTGTTTATTGTTACCAAAAAAAAAAAAATCGAAAGAAGTAACATCAGTAGAACACAAACGAAGGTGCGAATAAATATTTTGGTCGAAATTGAAAGGCCGATATACATATAATATAAAAATATTTTGATTTATATTTCATATCATATTTTCAGTGTGTCGCGAGCACTGTAACATATAGAGGAGAATTTATAGAGATTTTTTTAAATGTAAAAATATAATAAAAAAACTATGAACTTTTCAATGTAAATATTTTGAATGGTTGTAGCCAACATCATAAATCATTTTAACAGAATTTTAAACAAAAAATGATATTATTACTTGTCATATTAGCTTTCGTAAATTGTGAACAATAAAAATCTCTCTCTCTCTCTCTCACACACACACACACACACACACACACACACACACACACACACACACACACACACACACACACACACACACACACACGCACGCACGCACGCACGCACGCACGCACACACGCGCACGCACACACACAGCAATCGCTCGGAGTAAATTATTTTCAGACTGTATCAAAGCAGTTGAGTTACCTATATTATGTTTAATATAAATCAACAATATAATACAAATAAACAAATTTATTATTTGAAAATGATTTTCATTGATTATATACATACAGATTTCTGATGCACAATAGGAATATATCTTTTAGTTTTTCAATATTATTTTTTCATTTAATGTTATTAACCTTTGTTTGCAATTTTTAAAAAACTTAACACCACTAATAATTGTTTACTAATAATGTCATGTAATTATATTTATTAGATCATTTTGTTTTAACACTTTCATTGAGAAAAAATTATTTCACGTTTGTGAAATCTATCGTAACATCCCACCATTAAAAAAAGTTTGATAATTAAGTACTAATTGATTGCCCTAGTCTCAAATGTATTGCTCCTATACCTGTTCACAGGAAATAAATATCAAAAGTACCTACAGATGGTGATTTCAAGACTAGCACGACTACCCACTTTTAAAAAACATGTAAATTTACATGTACATGGGTACTGTAAACAAAAAAAAAACAGATATACTAAATTTTTTTGTTAACTTTTTGCTCTAGCATAACGTGATGATAACGTGAAATCAGCATTTCCACTTTTGATATTTATTTCCTGTGAACGGAGAAACGCAATAAATTCGACATTAGGTCAAATAAATTAATAATAAATTATGTATATAGTTAGTTATGATATTTGAACTTTCTCTTCATGATGAGGATGTTCAGTTGACAAATGTAATTATTTCAATTTTCGATAAGGATTATGATTCTCTTTACCGAATGCGTATGAATTATCGAATATTTTGTATAATCTGCTACTCGACACGTATAATACTATACGTTGTGCATACACGCATAAGACTACATACACAATGCTGAAAATTCGGTCAGGTATACATGTTTACGGCCGTTAATTATCGCGGCTGTTTAATAATTTTGCTTACTGCGTGCCTCTCTCGTATCACCAAATGCCAGAGTTTTCTCGAACGAACGGTCGTCCGTTCCATAAATATGGATTACTTATCGCGCGGCAGTTATTGCAAGCAACTCGTTTATAGCCAGAAGTGGGAGCCGAAAAAACGCGATCCTCTTCGCAGCGTTCTCTTTGTATCGTTGCAGCAGGAAAATTGCAATCGTCAGACCGTTCGTGTAAAACTGGCCTAAGCCCCAAAATTTAATAAAACCGTTTTTCTCACTGGTCTCAAACGCTCCCGACCGGTGACCCATTTGATACGGCGGACGCAAAGTGACCTAGGCCGTCAAATGTATAATAAAAAAAAGTCCACGCTAAAACTCTCGTCTGCTTGGGAAAAAACATGGACGAGTCCTTCTTTGCCGAAAGGAATCGCAAATTAAGCTCGTAAACCGACAAGAAGGTACGCGCGTTTCGTTTATATTTTAATATAAAACATATTTCAGACGTGCTGGACGAATCCCCCATCTCTCATTTGAATTCTTTGACTTGTTAATAAGTCGAATATTTCTTTTAGCGAAACGAAAGCCATTATATTTGAATTTATAAAACGAGCTTTCAATTTAATTAAATATCTTCAATTTTCAAATTATGTAAATTTGTTTAATAATAAAATCCGCTTGAAATTTAATACAGAATGAGTTTTTGTTATCTGTTTGGTTTTCTGAAGCTTGGTTACATCAGAAAGGTCACTTGAAAGCTGTTATCGATGTCTCGATGTTTACCCATCAATATTATCGTTTATTTATTTATATTTATTTTTAAATAAAAAAAATGTGCGTTTAATGATTATTACTATACAGCTTGTATATATTTAACAAATATATGTTATGTGAAGTAACTACCCCTTGTTTTATTTTGATGTAATTGTGTTTAGTGGAATACGTTATCTTGCTATACGTTACAATTTATACAATTTTTTTGTATAATATAGTTTGATTGATTTCGATTTAATTAACATCTATCGAAGATCACTGTTTACTCGATTTACCTATCCACTTTATTACAACTACGGCACACATTTCGCCGGAGTTCTTTTAACTTTCATTAAACTACCGTTATAACACGAACTAACGCAATTCGAACTTATAAAATTTGTTTTCCGACTTCCGGCGCTCATTAATAATTAACGGAATGATAGACGACGAGTGCATTAATGAATTATATATCGCCCTAACACAGTTTTAGCACGGAGCCGAGGCGTTAAGGAATTAAGGATCGGGTAAAGTTCGTCGCGAGTTTGCCGCACTGGAGACCATAATTCTTCGCAACCGGAACGTACGAGTAATTGCTCCAAGTCCCTTCTCACCTTATTTTCCTCGTCGTCGCCCCGTCTCGTCCTGACGACTCGAAGGATCTTAAAACATCCGCGCATACTTTAACACCGGCGTCGTCCGTTTCGCGGCGCGGCGTGTAATTTAAATATTCAGAATGTTTCTAAATCTCATTAATTTCTTTTGGTACGGAATCGATTTCAATCACCCTTTCAAAAGGTACCTTGACTTACGGTTCTACGAGTAATCGAAAATAAGAGGTTTCTAGAGTGAAATAAATTTCAGAGGGGGAAAAAAAGAATAAAAGGACAAGCACTTGTATCGTGTACTGCAGCGTTCGCAAGAACTTCGAGATAACCAAGGAATACGATGTCTAAAACTTAAAGGGAAGATCTCTTCGTGCCTCGTCGGACGCGAGACGTTGGAAGGTTCGTTCCCCCCGGGAGATCTCGCCGCGGCGGCGGCGGCGGGGTCGGCGGCGGCGTGGAGAGATGCGGCGCACGAAGCCGCGCGCGAAAAACTTAATTAGCGTCTCTTGCCTCGTAGTTGCGTCGGATATCTGCTAACAACGCGACAAAACGGCCGTTCATAATCCACGAGGACGGGAGCCTCGCCTTCCTACGCGATCCCTCGCGCGTCGCAATTACCTTCTACCACGGTGAGCGACCGCCGCCGCCGCCGCCGCCGCCGCGCCGCGGCATAAATCCGGCGCAGAGAGAATATTACCTTCTCCTCCCCGGTGTGCTGCAGCCACGAAGAGAGCTTTAACTCCGACTATCGTCGAAGGCCCTCCCGCGTCCCCTGCTTATCATCCCTCGCCCCTCCTCCCCCCGTCTCTATATACCGATGCAACGGTATCCAACTATTTCCTGACGGGCTTTTTGCTCGCCCCGAGACGAGATGCCGTTGGAAAATGGATTTTCCGACCGGACGCGGATAACTCTTTGTCGGTGATACCGTGGGCGACGACGGGGCGATCCGTGGAGAGCCGCCAAGGGGCGCGGTGAAGCGTAATCCGTGTTATTAACCCCCGGTAAGGTCGAGAGGGCCGCTCCACGTGACGCCGCGCCCGCGGTTGCATTCAACAGAGACGAATACTTATGACGTACGACCGGTGTACATCCGGCGCGATAACTTCTACCGCGGTGGACCGAGAGATATTATTCGCAAGCGAGAACGGGTGGTATTCGCTTGCGAATAATATCTTTTCGTATTTACGTTAGAGATCTCAAACGTTTCTTCACCAGAAGAAGGAGGTATATGAAATCGCTCGCGCGATTTTTGTCGAGTATGGCTTTTTAATCCTCCCCCCTCCCCCCCCCCCGTGGGCAATTTTCACTTGCTCCGCTATACAGACTCGTTTTTTTTGCTCTCCTCAATCGCAAAATAAACTTTCTGGATGTGGATACCTTGTGGTAGTTGCGGTACTTGCGAGTCATTAATTGTAATATCGGATTTCGGATACTCCCGAGTAGCCGGGGTTGTACGCGAGCCTAATTCTGCGCGGGATATAACCGGGCGGACAAGAGCGGTATGCATTGTTACTTCACAAGGTATGCGGATTAGCGACTAAACACTGTTGACGCAGAACCGCTATTGATACGAAGGGGGTCAGGCCGACCTAGCCTCGCACAAACTGCCGTTCGATTCACACCGTCGTCTATCCGTTTGTTTACCGCATGCTCCGCTGCACGACTCACGGAATGTTCCTGGTGATTTACGCGATTTCGCCGTTGATTTCCGCGCTTCCGAGGGGCTTGCTATCGCGATTGAGGCTGCACCGGCGGGAATTTAACGATCTACTAACGCGATGAATTCCTCCTTTCCATTTTGTTTCGATATATAGCGGTCAAAAAGTACATTGCCGCGAGTAATAAAGGATGATGCCCGATACGTATATTCGTAAAATCTGTTCATAAAGAACATTCATTAGTCGTAAATATAAATATTTTATTTATACCGCAATGCCCATGAAGCAATCAATTTTTGCTCGTAAATAACGATTGCTATAAATAATTATACAGATAATATTCATTATTCATATAATTTTATTCATTTATTCAGATATAATTTTATACATTCGAGACCATCCGAGAGGAAAAAATACGTATTACAACTATATTCCAATATTTTTTTTATATACATATACACGGAAAGAATGATTTTGTTGAAAGGCCTAAAAATTTTGCTAAAAACAGATCTGAAAATAATTGTTTATTAAATCATAAAATAATTTGTTTGAATGTTAAAATTGATAAGCATTGCTATAAAACGTTTCGATATTCTATCAATCATTTTGACTTTCGCACAAAATTATTTTTAGTTCTGGATTCAGCAAAATTGTTCTTTCCGTGTAGAAGATTTCCTATAATGCGCAGTGAAATATTTAAACAACATATTTCACAAATCATTAATTAAAATCGTGATGCAAAAACCGGAGTCACAATTAATATATGTATGTATACTGATCTTCGCAGAAGTCTAGATTAAAATAATCTAAGTGGCAAGGGTGTGTTGCAAATGAAACATTTTGAAAATGTATATATTTCATTATTATTAAAAACGTTACACATTAAATATTATATAAATATTTCATTAAATGTCCCGTATATATTTCTCTTGAAATATCGAAAATTAGAAATTTACAATTGTAATTAAATATTTCATACGCATTTCATTTTGCAAACTGATGTTAAAATAGATCTGGATAATGAGTGTATTCCTGCACGCTCGTTGCATGCAGGAGAAAAAAAAACGATCGACTCTGAAAAGTAACAAGTGAAACACTTACCAATGTCGATCCGCTGCCCGCGCATGATGCCTCCCAGGGCCTGCTCCCTTTCCTCGGCGTCGTCATTCGAAGCACTCACTCGCTAGGCGAAGTTAAATATACGCGGCTAATTACGATCGCGCGTTTCACTTTTCACGGCGCTCCCCGCATTAATTGCGACGCGCGCGCACTTTGCTACACATATTATGCTGGAAGAATAACGCGAGAAAAGTTACGAGCGCGCCAAGTTTACGATGGAACGAGATTACGCGTACGAGACGCGCGACGTTTCGCGAGTGACGCGGATGAATTAATGGCAGCGTCGCGTCGCGCGCGACTCGCGCGGTCAACTTCGCTTCTCTCGCGCCTTTCGCGTGTGTTAACATTTTGCTAGCTACACTTTCTCTCTCTCTCTCTCTCTCTCTCTCTCTCATTATCAAATTAACGTTCCGAACAATTGTTTGATCTCGCTCGGTCTCGTATATCACGAGAGGTGTATGAAATTAATGCGCGAATCGAAATTAAAAACAAATACCCGCATGAAATACAATACGAAAAAATACGAGATTGCTGATTTCTCACGGGATGGATTCCGACCGAACGAAATCTCGCGATGTTACACGCTTCGACGAATAATACCGATGTAACCGAATGCCGAATTTATGCTGCGCGGCTAATGAATATCGAAACACGGGATTGAAATCACGTTACGTACTAATTAGACACGCGTGTCCGCTGCTGCGTCGCGATGCCAATGCTGCCACTCGGAAACGATCCACTTTCGTGAGCTTGCGATATATTTGATCGATGATCGATCGAAAGACACGTACGTCTCGACTGCGATTGATCGATTCGATTACTGTTCATAAATTTTACTGCAAATCTTATGTCCTGTCAGTCTTAAGCCCTATCAGACTAAAGATTGAGATTGAATTGAGATTTAACTAATTAGAAGAAAGAAAACCAATCTCAAATTTAAGTAAACTTTGTTTTGATTGGTCAAATTCCATTCCAATCTCAATCTTTATAGTCTGAAGGTGCCTTTTCATACTGACGCTCGACGCTCATTTTTAGCGTCAAATCAGATCAAAATTGATGCTTGGTATTATGTCAATTTTGATCATGCGATCTGTTTTGACGCTAAAAATGAGCGTCAGCATGAAATCGTACCTTGAATCTTGATACGGGCTTTATACCGCGTGGCTCTTAACATTCTTAACAATAATGCTCTCGACAATGCTTCAGATTTTCGCAAAATACTGCGCGAGACAATTTATTCATCGACACGCAGCTCGAGACGCGGAGAACGATGTTGCCCGACACGCGTAATATATTTCGTAACTAAATTGTATTCTATAGATTCTAGGTATTTCAGCGGGGCGCGTCGAGTAGCGTCCCTAGATTAGTCTATGTATAGGGACATTGGTGTCCCTAGATTCCCTAAAAGATACGGACACTATATAAGTCACTAATGTCACTATATGTACGCGCGACGCCGCGACGCGCGATGTCCGGCGTGCGGCGCGTTATTATTTGTTTACGTTGCCGGCGACGGGCGGCCTAAGGTTATTCGCAGGTGTAAACAGTGCCGCGTTGTTTCTCATTCTTCGCGTCTTACAATCATTCGCTCGACACGGTCGTCGTTGCGAGTACCGGACAGATTCAACGTTACGACTCTCGCGGTTAACAGCTATCGCGTCGGTAACTGTGTTCGTTCAAGCAGATTTGGCACGTATTCGTCATCGTAGAAACCGATCGACCGTGTGTCGGGCATTTTCGTTATCTTCTCGCGCCTACGTTCAGCTATATATATATCTCTCTCTCTCCTGAGTTTCCCCGTTGATAAGCGTAATTCGCCCGATATACTTTCGAAGCGCGCGGATTAATCCGCGAATTGCTCGGCTCGAGGGGCTTAAGTAATGGAAAGCCATAATATAATACATCGATTGTTTAATGGCACACGTAATTTAGCGGGATTTAGCGCGATTAGAATATGCATATCGCGCGCGCATCATTAATTGTATCTCGTATAATTCTCGGGCCGACGATGATCGATATTCTCGATATACTCGATATACCTCGATCCGAACTGTTAGCCTATAACCTATAACCCAATTCGCGCGGCGTCGCGCAAAGTTGTCGTGTGAGAGACTTTCGCACTTCCCGCATCACTTTAACGCACAGCGTCGCGCGGAGTGCGGATCGATCGGAGTCGCGTCGTTACTGCCTGCCTTTAATTAGTGAGTAACCCCGTCGGGATTAATCCCGCGTTCCAATGTTTGTCAGCCAAACGGCATAAATACGGCATTAATATGCCAGCGTGCGATTTGTTATGGCGTGTATATTTCGCGTGAGATTTCGTCCGATCGCGATTCCTGGTCGCGCGGCCGCGGTCGGTATAATTACATTTCCAGAAGCCGCGTGCTCGCCTCTCTTGATCCCTTCGCTTTACACCCCCGTATCGGCCGTATCAATATATTATCTCGCGGTACGATAATCTCGGCTAGGCGCAACGCAGCATAGCATGCGCCGTTCGTCGCTCATAAAATAATTCGGAAGGAACGGCCGAACAGCTGTTCGGAGCGAAGCTGCAAAGTTATTGGCGCCGCGAACTCTCGTTAGTTCGGAGATTCGGGCTATGTCGCGCGACCATTCGCGAAACGTCGCGAGTTTCGAGCGGATCGCAGCGCTTCTTCGTATGTTACGTACAAACATACTATATGCACTTTCGGATCTTCTCTACGTCGCGAGGTGATAAAACGCGCGCGCGCGATTAACGAGAGTGCCGTAGCAAGGTGTCGCGTGATCGTCACGTTCCGCAATCAACGCGCGCGAGATGAGTAATTAATCATGTTCCCGCGAGTGTTGTGCCGAATGCGACGAGGGAATCTGAGAGGTGGCCTGGGGAACATCGGCGGCGGCGGAGCAACCTGCAGCTGATGGTAATTATATGATTTTAATACGTGTATTTATTCGGTTATTCATTCATTGTGTCGCCTACAAAATTTCCGATTCGTTTCCGCGATGATCAATTCGTTTCATCTTCTGCGCGCCTTCATAGCTCTTTTGAACAATTTAAGTAAAATATTGAATAAAATATTTATATAAATTTGTATATACTCTATATGAAAAATACATACAATTTTTCAAAAAAGTTATATAATTATTAGGCATCTATTTGTAACATTAAATGTTTTTGAAAAATGAATATCTCTGAACAAATATCTTTGAAATTAACTAATTAAATAATTTGAAAAATAAATAAAAAATCAGTAATTATTAATTCGAATTATTTGGGACGCAGTTTGCAATTTTAATCCAGATGTATTTGTAATTTATAGGTCAACGTACGTGTTACAACTTCGCTGCGCATCAGATTTGTGAGTTTTTAAATTGTCTTTTATTACAAATTGGGATAATGTATTTATGTAACAAAATATGCTGGATATATATTTAATATTTTATTCTTACATTTTACGTAATATGTTAGTATATTTAAAAAAGAATTATAAATTAAAATTAAATTGAAGGGCATAAAAGAGAGAATATTATATTACATATTATAGATAGTTATAACATAGATTCATTGTCATAAATGGGTTAGGGCAGATTAGCATTAACATTTAATCCTGGAATATATACAACTGTCAGTCTATTGTGCATGCAAGAATGCACACATTCGGAGCTCATGAAGCTTATTATTATCGATATATCTTTTGAATCAGTTTAATCGGTTCGTTATTCATTGGCATTAATTAATTAAAGTTTCGATTTAATTAAAGTTTATTAGTTGAATTAATAGATTATTACTTAGACAAATATATACATACACGGAAAGAACAATTTTGCTGAATCCAGATCTGAAAATAATTTTTCAATAATCAAAATAATCTTTTGCGAAAGTCAAAATGATTGCTAGAATATCAAAACGTTTTATAGCAATGCTTATCAGTTTTAACATTCCAACAAATTATTTTGATGATTTAATAAAAAATTATTTTCAGATCTGTTTTTAGCAAAATTTTTAGATCTTTCAACAAAATCGTTCTTTCCGTGTAGAAAAATAAATGAAAAATAAATAAAATAAGATTATGACAAATAAAATATACTGAAAGTTAATCAGTTAGGTGTCAAGTATGTTAAAATATTTAATAATAAAATAAAAAATTTTAATGTATTATATTAAAATTAATTTTCTAAAATTGTATTGGCAGTAACAGAATATTTATTTTTAAATCAAATTAAATAATTTATTTTTAATATTAGAATTTATAAAGTATGTAAAGAACATGATTCAAACCGATAGTAACATTAGTTACTAGATACTTATTATTTGATTTGGATTTTGCATCAATAATTACATTAATTGCCAAATATTATCAACCATGATATTATGTATTGTATTACATTGTATTTTGAATATTATGTGACGAGGGTCCAAAATAGGAAATATTATATTACATAATAAACCGCATGAATACAAAAGTAATTGATTCTCGAGAAAAGTTCAATTTTTATATTGATATTTATATTAAAATGATATTATCTTGAAATAAAAGTAATAGCGTTAACTTTATATGTATATTAGTAATGTATTAATGATAAATAATTACTTGTGTTATTGATCATAATAAGATTTACCATTGAGAAATAGACTTGTGTGCAATGATTAATGATTAACAGGAAGAAATCAACGATTAACGAGTAGATATATATTTAATAATAAATTACTAAATGATTAAAAAATAAAACGTTCTCAACGATTAGCGAATGAATAATTGCGAATATTTTTGCACTTTGTTTATTTCCGTGGCTAAGTATTTGTTTGAGTAACGTCCTATCGTCTCGGCTATATTTTTCTTTCATTTTTTTTATTTCCATTTTCATTGTTAATGTTAGATACAGACGATGTTTATTCATTTTAATTGGCTCATATCGAATGTTTGTTATTGATTTTTATTCCTTCCGGCAGTTTTATTGTTATTCCATTCCAGATAAAGATACACAGTTACTTAAATACGTAAATTCGAAGGTAGGGTAGCGGATAAAAATTATGAAGTTTGATCATTACATTCATTACAAAAGAAATCTTATTTACATATTAAAGGATCTTTTGTTTCTGTAATGTACTAATGGAAACTACGGGTCTAATTTTACTTAAATAATTTTGATACAAATTCAGAGTGGAGCAATAAAATGCGCATCTTACCTAAATCAATTCTAAATATGGATAAATAACAACTAAGTGATTGTTGCGGTTATAAAACACATAAAATGACAATAAAAATAATTTAACTCTTAAATTATTGAAACAATTTCATTCATATTTCGAATGAAAACACATAATCACGCATAATAAAAACATGTAATTAAATATTTAAGATCGCGTTAGTGGTATTATTATTGGCATTATCGATTATATTTCATCTGCAAATTATACATTGTGCTATCGAATAAATTTGCATTTCAATTTCGCGTTAATAAAGAATCTATTCGGTTGTGCCCAAGGGGGTCTATGTATAGAAACACCTTAACTAGAGCTACGATCTACTGATTTACTCGTACTGATATCTCTCTACCACCGCCGCACCCACGTTATTGTGGATGCTTTGGTTTTGTAATTAGCGAGACTCACTGTAATCCCAAGCCCAGTAATCGCCAGCACCCGCCGTGGGCAGCATCGTGATCCACGTCTCTATATAAAAAACAGAAAGACAGAAAGAACGAAAGTAAAGAACCGAACCATGCATCGATCACTCGGCGTAAAGATCCTTATGCATTTTCTAAGAAAAGAAAGAGAAGGAAAAATTTACGGAGCTCTCCGGCTTCGGTAAATTTAAACGCTGAAAAACTTTCGCGCGATTGTTATAAAATTGCCTTCCTGTAGTGCGCGCGGGGCGGGGGGGAGGGGCAGTTCCACAAACGCGAATATCGAGTGTTAAACAACGAAGTTTCTCCGTGCGGAATGCCGCGCAAAGTTGAATCACTTTGTCCAGATAACGATTCGCCGCGAGCATAAACTCTCGATTATCCAGGTTGAAATAGATAATGCGAAACGAATGGTTTATCGTATCTTCGTTTTATATTCACTCGACGATTAGCTTCCCGACTGTCTGAATTACGTTTTTTTTTATTTTCTGAGGAAAATTTCAACATAATTTCGAATACTAATTAGTCAACGTACTTTACGCAATATCAATTATAGGCTTGCGATATCAAAGCTCTTTTTTCCTCCCTTCTTCTGTACACATCTTATGTATCCTTTCTTTTTTCTCGGCGCTGATAGCATTCAATTTTCCGCGATATTTGTTAAGAAATCCCTGGTAGACTGATTATTTTGACCCTAATAAATTCTGAACTTCCTTTTTCTTTGTGCTCCAGCCCTCGTTTCTAGCTTCGCTATTTTATCTTGCGCGTCTGTAACACTCTCATCCTTTCTCCGCCCACCCATTTCCTTCCTCCTTTTTCCTCCATTCGTTTCAACATGGTCATTAAGGCTGGAAAATTACATTATATCGCGTATAACGACTGCGCCTGTCAGGCACGACGAGGACAATCGCGCCTGCAAAAAGCTGTTAAGAGAGGAATTAAAATGAAATTGTCCTGGTTCCTTTTGCGCAGAGTCGTCTTTGAAGTTTCTTCTGGACTGGATGTCTCACAATCAGTAGCAACAAAAGATCCCGGCCGTGAGCTCGCAAAGATTTGCAATTATCAGTGAAGTAAACCTTTGAATAAACATTCCACGCTGCAGTTTTCGATAAAGGAAGATTGTTTATTCGGGGCATTGAAGAGACTCTTTTTTCCTATAGTGAACTCTCAACTGTTAATATCGTGAACTGCAGGTCCAATTTATTTAATATATTTGCTTGTTGTATCAAGTAATGAAAATCGAAGGAAATCGAATAATTTAAATATTGTTTAAAAGCGGAGATTTTTTCGATGCACTTTAAGGCTTTTCTCTGTCATTAAAAAGAATAATACGCGATAAAGTTTTATAATGTATAATTAATTGATCAATTAAAGCATGAATGATAATTTCGCATACTTACTCCTTAGTTATACGAGGCTGCTTATCGCTAAACGATTCTTGCAGTAACGTACATCATAAATATATCTTAAAACGCTATATCGTACATCTGTCATGCGCAGTAATGGAAAATCCGCTAGTAGTAAAATTACCACTAATGCACGCTCGAAAACGCTGTTGAAAACGAACAACACGAAAGCTCGAGAAAACGCAAAATTTTATCGCAGAGAGTAAATCGCAATTAAAGTAAATCCGGTATGTTGCTTATCCGCGGGAAATGTAATCTCACTTTTCACTATTAAATCTGTCGACTGCACGGCTTTCTGAATTTTGTAAGAAGGAAAAATCCACGTCTCGGGGACGCGTGTTGCAAATTATAACAATATTACATTTCTCTTTTCACTATAAAAAAAATAATATTTGTTGATAGAAAAGCATTGAAGAGTTTGAAGCCAGTTGTAATATTTGTAATCGAAATTCGTATTTCTGCGATATAAAACACGGAATTATATATATAATTCATTGCAATAACGTCACGAAAATTCATCCCGAAATAAATCCTTCCGATTCAGATTCCGGTCAGAATTCCAATACATCTCTATAACGCGGACGCTTAAAAATTTTCCATAAATTATTTACACCCAAAAAAAATATTCTATCCTTTAGCGGTACCCTCTTGACGTTAAAAGATTTTCCTCTTAATATTAAATAAACGTTTTAAAAAGATATTCTAAAATGTAGAGGAATATTGAATTACTACTGAGATATATATTTTAAAATGTAGAAGAATGTGGAATTACTATGAGAATTTATTCTTGATTATAGCGTATGGTCCATTTCTTTATAGAAAAATACGCGTTATAGCTGAGGAACATGCTTCATGTAAAACTTTTTTCTTAGAAGAAATGGAATTTCCCGCTTATAAGTAAAACATTTTTTTTGGGTGTAGAATTGATTTCAAACTCATCTTTCGTAACGATCTCTTTTAGCCACTTGGAATGACAAGAACAAATACGTAAACTTTCGCATTATACTTATTTCGCCATTCGCATTTGCGATTTTCAAGTCGCCTCCGCTAACGACTCCTTGTGCGCGCACCTCATTAACGGGGAAGAAGTCTGATTGTAATTATCGGTGAAACGTCTTGGAAACGACCCCACGGTTTCTCTAATTGCCAATGGCTTACGAGGGGGAAAAATCATTCTGGAACACACCCCCATCTCGCTTCTGCAGCTGTCGACAATTACGCCTCATTAGGCGACGCGCGTTCTCTCGCGAGTACGCGTATAAGAGTCAACGAGAAATGCACGCCCGTGTAGCGCTACGTCCATGCGGCATTTTGTCATTAAAGGCAACCAATCGATCGAGCGGAATATGAGAAAAGAGGATAAAAAGGCAACATACAGCCAAAGCAACCGCGTGATATCGTTTGCTATAACGGAATGTAAAGAAATGATGATGAATATTTGAAGGAAATCCTCCATTTTTGTTCACGTACTTTGAGTTATAGTGATTGATATTGAAATTTAATGGGACGCCAATCTGCGACGTTAAAATAAATTATCGGTCAATAAAAATCGAAGGACACTAAAATTGAAAGAATGCTGCGGATAGGTTGTAAATTAATGAAACGCAGATTGCTGTGAAGGTAATATCAAAACCACACAAAATCAATTTGTATGGGTAAATACCAGAGGTGAAATGAAATTGCAGCCTTGGTGGAAAATGTGGAGCACCTTTAATAAATTGTGGTGCGATTCCGACAGTTTAAAATTGTTCACAAACAAAAAATAATTCAACTCTCGTCATTTATAAATTATAATTATTAAAACATTTAAAATTTATTTTACTACAAAGCGTTTTAAATATTATCTAGGTCTTCTAATCTGTAAATAGTAGCTGGTTTAATCTTTCACGATTTATTTATTATTAGGTCTGTTTGTATGTTTGGTTAAATTTGTATAAACATACTAAATAGCTTGAAACGAATGCATTGCAGAATTATTTACATCTTTGTTTAATTAAATTGTATGTACACAAAAATAAGTTTGTGAAAAGGTGTTATACTTATTTCTGCTTCGCATCCTTAGATTTTGCCTTGATTCACCAGATTTTATACATCATTTTATTCTTATTGCGTAAGAATGGCGTAAGAAAAATTTATTTCTTTTTCCCCGTGTTCAGTAATTTTTTAGTATTTGAGTGTGCACAGATGCTCCTTCAATTATAAAAAGTATAACTTGCAAACGAGTAATAAAGATAGTTTAATTCACTTAGTGTCGCAATATTGTTAAATTAATTATTTTTAAATGTTGAGCACGAACACAAGCAACATGTATTAATATAATGTATTGTATTTAAAAAAATTAAAAAAGTTTAAACTTAACATCAATAAAGTTTTTTCCGCGAAATATAATCTAAATCTCTAACATAAAATATAATTAGTAATGTAAAGCTGTGTTTTTATTATAATTAGTTTAGACATTCAGAGTATTAAAAGTTAATTTACCAACCTTTCTCGCAGTATGCGCCTTCGTAATCGCCGGTGCGACACTCGCAGATCGGTCCGCTGTCCGTAGAAATGCAAATGCCACCGTGCTGACACGGATCGCGAGTCTCGCAAGCATCCGTCGTATTCGCCATATTGCGTAAACTCTGTAACAGTCATTTAAACCATTGACGTCAAAATGAATAATTATTTAATGCTTGGTTATCTAAATTATTAATATATAGAGCCGTTCGAATAATAATATAAAGATTTTTTCGTAATGAGATTTTTAATGAGCAGTGAAATTGTAATTTGAATTAGCAACTATATATGATATACGAGTGTCTCATTGAGAAAATATTTACATTGAATATTAAATAGAGAAATATTTCATTTCAAATTATATTTGCTACGTATAATTTAAAAAAAATTAATCGTATAAAAGATTTTTCCATAATTATATGACATTTGTAATTATACAGATTAGTAGATTAGTGCAAACATATTATAATTAAATTATAATGTGTAATGTAGTTAAATGTGAAAAATAAGAAATAGAAGAAAGAGCGGTCTCTTACTGTCCATTATCTAATTAAAAATGCTACGTCATATATTACAGGAAAACCGCATAGCAACTAAACTATAAATATACATTCATTAAAGACGTCTTATACAAATGCAAATACTCTCAAATTATTCCTATTATTGCGCGCTACGAATTTTCGCGTTGTATTATGCAGAAGACAGACTTTCTGGCGTGGATATATTAGCTGCAGAAATATAACTTCTTGACATGAATCCGAGAACGATTCGGTATGCGAGTACAGGGTGGGGAGAAATAATTTTTTTTTAATTTTCTATTTCACGCGATATTTGCCGCAGTATTTCAGCCATTTAAATAGTTAATAAATTGGGATGCATCTCGTTTTAAAGGTATTTGACACTTACTAATGATGTCTTTTTTTTTGCTATTCACATATAAAGTGCGATAAATACTTTTGAATATTTAAACTCCTTCGGTGACACTCTACGTGAAATTTTTATTCAAGCAGCGATGTTGCAAAAATCTCCCATTCCGTCTCTGGAAATAAATAATAGATGATATATTTGATGTGTTCGCTGGCAATATCGCTTGCAATATTCATCGTGATATTACGCAGCGACGAAAATTAAAGGGAAGGTAGAAAAATAACGTACTTTAGTTTGAAGAAGAGCTCCGCATTTTTTCAATTTACATTTATCTTTATTTCGCAACCTTATGCGCGCCGCTCTTCGGGGGCGACGAATAATAAACGAACGCGGTACGCGCCGCTGCGGTAAACATCTTTTTTTACGATTCATTTATCTTGACAGCGCACTTTCAGCACTGCAACTCACTTTGCACCGTGCGCCCGGTCGCGTTTTAAGTCGCGCAAACGAGATTTTTTTCACTCCCAGGAGCCGGCCGCAACCGACTTTTATGGATGCTCTTTGCACTAAGAATAAGCGGGACGTTGATCTTATTCTTGAAGTATTTCTTCTAACGTTGGTCCCAACTCGATTTGAGCCTGCAGAATTATATAGGAGGAATTCGCCGCGGATCACTTTGCCTCAATCAATATGTGACCTAATCCCGGAATGGACTGCCCGAGATTTACCGTAAATTTGATTATTCAGGACAATATAATTTTTACGATTCGTTTTCACATTTGGAAATTTATTATAGAAATATTTATTCGTATACAGAATATTTATTTTTAGCATTAAGAACTCTTTACAGTTGTCCATTTATCCGGTTTGTAATGTGAAAACTGCTATGTTTGAATACGCTTACATTATAGTTATTACATCAAAATTTATATTTGAAATAAATTGTTGAAATTGTTACGAATTTTGCGTTATTTTCTAGACATATAATGACGATTCTGTAGAAGAAAACGCTTTCGTGGCGATTAAAATATCCACAATTGTTTGCGCAAAGTTCATCGAATATTTCCGTTGAAGGATTAAGGGTCAGATAGAACATTCTTAATTTTCGCGAAAACAGCGTCGGGCTTGCGTCGAATGAATTTATCTTTGCGCAATGAGCGCCCGCAAATCCGGCCGATAAGACAACCACGAAGATCGTGATCCTCATCTCTCGCTCGCGATGCTAACTTTGCCGCCGGCAAAGTTCGCGGTACGTACCTGTTGGCCGGCGGATATAAATATTTGAACTTCCAGTCTCTCTCTCTCTCTCTCTCTCTCTCTCTCTCTCTCTCTCTCTCTCTCAAGGATGCAGTCGTAATTTCTATTCGCCGGGAAATCACTCGCACGTTTGCGGTTAAACTAACGGCTAACAGCTAAGTTCGTTGGATTATTCTTCTTCGAGGAAACGACGGCCTATATAAATTAGTCCAATTAATAGCGGACTTCCCTCAGCGGCTAACGAGTTATTAATACTCCTGCAGGGCTCGGCAAATTTTCTTCGACATTTTTTATCGACGGCCTGATCGCCGAAGGAATTTAGTCAGTGGGACGATGCTGCGGATGCACGTGTCGGGTCACGGGGTCAATCGCGTCGCCGTGCCCCTATTATTGCGGCCAGGTTGGGTTCGAGAGTTGGCAAATGGCCATCGCGGAATATGGAATAGTAATCTTAGCGATGACGCGAAACGAAAGGAGGCGATATGGGTTAACTCCGTCGTGCATAGAATATGTGAATGGCGGCATATGCAGTGAAGAGCTTGAACTTATTCCTTAATCACAGATTACCGAGGAGGATACGCGTATTAGCTTTGAATTCAGATATTGCCGTTTTTCGCGTAGGCGGTACATAGAATACTTTTGTGCAGTTTTGTAGGTATTAAAAAAACGCGCAATTCCATCTGAGTTAGTGCAGGTTTTCTTTTCAACGTTTGTAATACCGAGCACGTACGCTTTTAATATAGAAATTAAATTTCAAACTTAATTACACATAATGGTAGGTATAAAATGTCGAGAATAGAAAATTTACGTGAAAATTAAAGTGACCCTCCTTTTTAATATTTTTCTCAATTATTGCGAATTCGATTGAGTATCCATTTTGCTGTAAATAAACATTGATTGTGAAACTTTGTCTAAGTCACATTTGTTTCTGCGCAAGGTATAGAGGGGTAAAAAGACTTAGACTAATGAGTATAGACTGGCACGAATATGGCCACCAAGCCTGCTTAACGAGTCGACCGCATTAATCATATTGGACCATGCGGCGCAGAGGATTGTTAACGAGATTTCCTGCGAGAAAAGCTAATTGACGTCTAGTCGCGGCAAATTGCATTTTCGATATGACCCCGGCTTAGCCGTTCCTGGCCTTTCTGTAGTTAGTAAAATAACACGGTTCATTATTTCGGGGCTCTGGAAACTGACCGGATACATTAACTATATTATATTAATTGATCGTTTGTTTTAATTAAATGTATTCATTTTAATTTGTTGTGTTACAATAAAACATTAGTGAGCTGCAGCTAATAATATTAATTATATATATATATATCAAGATGAATTTTTATCTTGTAAAGGTAATAATAAAATAATAAATATAAATTGAGAATTTGTGTGATTAGAGAGAAACAAAGTTATTTTCAAAGCAATAATAGCATTTTCAAGCTTAAAAATAAGGACGTTCGGAATAGAAGAAAGAATTTTTGTGCGAAATCGTTTTTCACATAAATTCAAGAACTAAAAAAGATACAATTAAATTAAAGATTCAGATGATAATTTTCTAAATTTTGCCGTTACATGAATCAGCCTTCGCATTACTGCAGTTTCTTTTTTCGAGATTTCGGTTAACACAAATCAAACTTGTGCAATTTAGGGAGCACACATTACAGAAATTAATTAACTGCAATTAATCCAACGTGCACGACGGAATTCGGTAAAGACAAAAGCTGCATGATGTTTATGAACTATGCGCAGCATAGTTGTGTAAAGTATGTCTACCGCTATACCGGCCGCAGCGCGAGAGAAAATACTCGAATAAATCAAGCGATTTAATTTCGACGGGATTAAACGGCGCGCGATCGGCCCATCCTCGCCGTCAGGGCAAGTTTTCCATCCCGGCGTGTATAACGGTAAATCTACCGCGGTATACCTATATAGATTAGCGGGCCGTAAATTTGGATCTTCTTAAAACTGAGCGCGCCAATTACCTTTGTTCCTACAACGAATCGAAAATCTATCACTCTTAAAGAAACGTTATTACACACACCGCGCGCGTAGTCCCGTAAATTCTCCGCGTGTACGTGCTGCGTGCACGTGCGATTACCCTCCGCAAAGCGTTAAACGTGACTATCGCGCAACATGTATATAACACGTAAGACGCTGAGCGATTACGTATGCGTCGCCAGGAACGTTACAATTTTCGCGCGACACGAGTCATCCTGTCTCCGTGGATGCACCATCCCCAGGTGCAATGTGCATTCTTCCGACCGCAGAGCGTACCGCGAAATACGCCGGGGAACTCCACGGGGGCCGCAGCAACTCTGATAAAGTCGGAAGAAGGGGTCTTGTTACCCACCCCCTCCCACCCCCTCCCGCCTCGACCCGTCAGATTGTCGACAGAAACTCGGGCAATAAATAAGGCACCCTCTGCGCAACTCCACCGGCGAGCAACTGCATCGCACCGCGTGCACCAAGTCGGTGCGGCACAGCGAGCGAAACTGCGCCGTGCCAAAACTGCGCTATTTGGTTTTGAACCGCGAACACGGGGAATCCCGGACAACCCGTGCGGCCTCGGGGCATAAACCGGCGGAGATACAGAATAAGTTGCGCACGTCAAAGGGAACTCGTGCTCATTCCCTTCGCCAAAGTTCGCGGCGAG
>NW_012026837.1:5214058-5263668 GCF_000956235.1 Wasmannia auropunctata | reverse complement strand
GGGGGAGTGAGCTGCGCGCACGGTGCAGTTTACCGAATTAACAACCGCGCTGGCTAACCGCGTTAGCATCAATGCAATGCGATAGGACCAATCTGCCGATTGCATAATTCATTCGTTACTTCATTGATTACTGTCGCTCTGTGAGCAAAGCGTCACATCTGCAAAATTAACTCTCGCCCCGTGATGATTTCCCGGGGAAAGGTTAATTTGGCGCACGTGCGCGCGCGTGCGCAACAGAGATAAAAAAATATTACCGTTGTAATTAATTTTGAATTAAAACGAAAGAAGTGCTTCGGGAAATTAATATTTTAACTGGAATGAAAATTGCTTTGTTATTATTAGGTGGTATCATGTAATCACAACAAAGATACGAGCGTGTTTATATTAATTTGTTCCCATCACGATTTATGCAAGTTATTGTGCATGAAATCAGAGGATATGAATTATAGCTTAATACGGGGATGTAAATGTACATTTGTATAAAGATATAAAAGGTACACAGAGGTGTGATGATGACGTATCATTTTAAGAAGGATGAGATTCGCATTAAAAATTTTGGATTTATATTTGGTTAAATAAACACATGAGAAAGTCTATAACGAAGTTCGATGTTGACTTTGACTAAATCGGAAAAGTCTGCAACTTTACTCCACTTAAACTTTAAATCTTTCTATTAAACTCGACCGATTTCCTCTGACGCAGCTCTAATAAAAATTCATATTAAAGTTCTGCATGCATACTATATGCAGTGATTGCGACCATTCGAAATGTTTGAAAACATTAATGTCAGTCTGACGTAAAAATCTTACAGATGATGTCATCCGATAAAAATATATGTACTTTGTGTAACGAGAAACCGCGGCATATTACATTAATGTCAAATCTTTGCTTGTTTGCACGTGGTTTTAATTAATATAATGGATACTGTAATCAAATCACAATGTATGAACGATGTATATAGACACTAGAATATTTCCTGACGAGTTATTAAAATATACGAGGGCAATGAATTGAGCAATCTATTTTTATACTGGTTATTTATTATATTATATACTATAAAAATACGGAAGATCTCTTAAAAATATAAAAGTATCCTTATTTTTTTTAAATATGAGTAGCATTATACATTTATCATATATTATTCTAAAAGATTTTTTAATATGCACTCATGTTTTTATAAAAAAAAAGCCGTAAAACAAGTCTGCATAAAATTAGAAATTCTATCACAAGTTTAGTATATGATATGAAATTTTCCCTCTAAAAACACATATTACAAATACAGTAAAGAGCATTTGAACATTTTTTAACGTGATACATACATTGACGCGCGCACATGAATACGCAATCTATGTTACAAAGAGCAAAGAACATTTAACTTCACCGCATTGTGCATTTCGAATTTAATGGTAAATTGCGCTCAAAGAGGCACGAAATACACACACGCGTGTATATACCGCGCTGCTGTAGCGCGTTGCTTGAGATGTTAGGCGAGTGTTTCGCGGAGTTCTCGACGGTATAACAGCTGAACGCGATGTCGCGGTGCTTCGAGTTTCGCCAAGCTCCGATACCGCAGTCTAGCCGCTCGAATTCGCGGATTTGTTCCTAGGCAGCCTTGTCGTCGGCTTCCATTAAGGAATACGTGGTAAATCTTTGGGCCCCGCGATCCTTCACACACGCGGGATATGGCGAAAGTTTGCAAACCGATTCCGAGACTTGTCACGGAGTTTACGATATATATCCCCACCTCTTGCCCGTAGTTTCCATCCAATTCCTGTGCGCCGCCGGCACCTCGTTTCCTCGAGATGTTGCCTATGGCGCAACGAAATTTACCGGCCAGTCAGGACTCCGGAAAGGGTTTCTGCTTCGGTGGGATCGAATTGAAGATATTTTAATCGTTGTACACTACTAGTTTTAGCTGCACTCGTTGATAATGAATCTAATTAAAAGTCAAGTCAATTCTTTGATAATCGAGTTGATTAAAAGTAAGTTAAAAATTTACATGAATTAATCCGACAGTATGCTCTAATTTTATGTATTTTTCCATTGAAAAATGAGTATAGTTTTTAACGCGGTGAATTATTAAAATAAAGAGATAACACACGTATATGTAATATCAAATTTTTCCATGAGTGAAAGAAATGAAAAATCTTCTTTTCAATTTAATTAATATCGCTTAAACGTTGTAAATAAAAATACCATTTGACCCTTTTTTTAAAGCACATTACATGTGCGGCAGCACAGTGAATGATTAACCGTAATGTACAATTTCACAAAATATCTTTATCTCTCTTTCATTTCATTTTGTTCCACACGAATAAATAATATTAATTACTTTCTGTTTTATACAACCGTGCAGATAGAGATTGATAAACTATAAAATTAAAAAATATTAGAAACGCGTTTCACCTCATCATTTTTCATTCTTGTACAATTCGCATTGTTGTATGCGAATCGCAAGTCGGATCGAAACGTAATTAAGCGCATTAAATACGTGGATGTTTAACAGCCTAGACAGTCATTATTATTAACTGGCTTTAACTGCGACGCGGAATAAAAAAAAATATAAGAATTCGCTGTAAGAATTCGCTGCGTGTTGAACGAGATCGGTAGGGCCTGCCTATTACCCTATCTCCTTCTTTTTTTCATCATTATCTGCGCGAAATTACGCCGAGGACTTGGTAGCATGTGAAAATTGTTTTAACGAGTTGCAGAGATTGCGGTGTATAACAACCGTCCCCGTACTGCGAAGTACTTTAGCCTCCAACCGGAGAATAACTGGAGGAGGCCGGAAACTAAATACGTTTACTGCGGCCCATTACAGGCTCTTGCGTACGGAAGAGGCGTACATACGCCGTTCTCGTCGCACTTCATGAATATTACTTGCCTAATATTGCCAGCCGTTACCGTCCATTTTCCGGCTCGTGATTGAGAAAGAAATTCGCCACGTCGAAATTCAATTGCGGTTTTGATTGAAAATTTAATACCATTATTCGTTTTTGCGAATTCAAAACGCACACTGTAGCCTCGAGAAGGAATAATTAAATTTAACGCGGTGTGGTTCCGCAATGGTTCGTTATTCAATGGCACTGCTTTATTATGGAGTTTTTTTTACCCTTCAGCTGTTCAGTCGAAGAAACAAGAACAGTCTTTCCGGAAATGTAGAAAAAAAAACTTAACTCTACAAAAAGTCATTATTCAGGTCACTTGTTCGCAACTAAATATGTATTGCTCGATATCGAATCTTTCATTCGTTCTACTTCCCCCATGCCGGCCGTAATATTCTTCGACGGTTTCTGATTTATTTACCGCGGACAATCGATACGATTAGCCTTCCGGACGTTTGCCGTGAAGAAGAGCGACGGAAAGTTTCCGAACAAATATGAGCTCCATTATTTCACTGAGAGTTCATTATATATTCATTTTGCCGCGAACGTGCCGCGGAATTCCTATCGGATGCGAATTTTTCGATCCGAGATGTCAAAGATTTTCGTGATCAGGTGATTGATGGCGATATACCTGTGGAACCAGTGGAACAAGTTTGAGAAACGACAGGACAAAATCTTTCTTTTTTTTTGCTGCATTAGAATTAACATACGTTGATACTGCATTACTTTTAATGTAATTGTACACGTAATATTTATGGTCCCTAAAAATTACGATGTGAATTGTGCTACTTTAAAGTTTCTAACATTGAAACTTTAAATGCGGTCCTATTTAGAGGTTTTGCACATAAAAGAAAAAAAATTATGTAAATTTTCTATTCTAAAATAATGTAAATTTCTATATTCTATTCGAAGTCCAGTAAAAAAATATAAGCTAAGTCCTTTGCTAGTCTCCTAATTGTATTCGACTGCACATATTGAATAAAACATGCTATAATAAGAATTTCATTTTAGAGAGAATTAAGCTCATTACTAAATCATTGCATTACTTAATTTACACTTGTTCTACATTTCCGAATTAAATTTCGAAATTAAACGATTGACCGAAATTGGAATTGTTTATTATTAATTATCTGCGAACAGGGAAAAAGAATATTAGGTATAAAAAATCTATTTTGTTGAATGTAAATTGTAACGCGTAAATAAGCTATTTTATTGTTTTATTTCGATGTGCAATGCAAAATAGAGAAGTTTAATAATTTTTTTTATTTCTGATCTGACCAATATAATGTGTTTGCAATTATATAGAAACAAGAAACGTTAATATTTAATCATACAATTACGACGTTACTTACGAACGAACTTACTGTAATATCTTAACTCAAATTCTAATTATATCTTTTTTTTTTAATCCTTTTTTCTTCCGCTCTCTTTGCGGTATCCTTATTCAATGGGGGGGCGTCTGACTTCGTTCTGTACATGGCTCGACCGTATTACGGGCGTGATTACGAAAGTTGTCAACTTGATTAAATGGTTCTGCTTCGGTCGAAGTTGGCTCAAAGGGATAATCGTGTGAGGTGTCCGCCCGGAGCTACGCTAGAACTTTCTTAAACTGGACGGAGATTGGAAGACTCGTTTTCGCGAGGGGAATTCGGCGATACTGTTTCAGTCACGGTACCGGCGCCGGCATAATTATAAGCTACCGGAACTTCGTAGGTAAAACTTTCGAGTTTTTCCATGTTGCAGGAGCGAGTCCATCCCCCTCGATCCTATCCGCTCCTTTTATTTTGTTGTTCCGCGAACAGCGTATTAACTCTACTCTATTTAATTATAGCGCGTTAAAAATGTAAACGCTGTTACGTGCGTAACAGCTTCTGCAAATTTTTTAGTAAGTAGCGAGTAATGTACCCGTGGGAGAGACTTGAGGTAGATCCCCGTCAGATCGTGGCGCGCATATATTTACTTAACAAGGTAAAGTGGTGCTCGTTAAAATAGTATTGCTGATTTACGGGTATCCTTGGACGAGGATTGTTGCGAATAACACATACATAAATTTACTAGTACTAAATACTTAGCCATATTTGCATGTGGCGATCCAATATCTCGATGAAATGAAATTTTTCCTAAGCTCCAGATCGGTGAAGTGCAACACGTTAATATTTTCGATCGATAATTATCATGCGCGCGAGCGTTTCAGTTTCTCTACGCAAGGGAGCTTAACTTGGTGAGATTTATAAGCACGGAAATGAAATCAGAAAATGAGGATCCCGCGCGATCAAGGGCGTCTCGTGACACGAATTCGAGGTGGTGGCGGCGAGGTTTAAACATCGTCGCCAACAGGGCCGGTTATTAAATCGTGCGGCTATAAATTGCCGCGCAATTTCCCGCGAAACTTAGTCAATTTCCACGAACGTGAATTCCCGCGCCAACAAGTATTTAGACACCCGCGTATACGCCTATTTGGTGCACATTTCGGATCGCATTTTAATCCGCGGCATTGCACGGTTCATTTCCAGATTTTCACGCATTTTATGAGGTATTCGAGAAGAAAGATATATAATTGTGGCCGGACTTGCGACCGTTAATAGTCAATTAGGATGATAAATCGATCGCGAATGGCGTGACAATGTCATATGGAGAATAAATTACCGTCCCTTCCCTGCTCTTAACAAGTGACTGCCATGTAAATCTATGAGTAGAGATGTTCCCTACACGACGTAGGATTCAGAAGCTCACTTAGGTCGTTAGTGGATCTCAAAGGCCCAATCAGCCTAATGTGAATTCGTACTTTAGCCTAAAGTTCCAAGATAAGGGACATACCTGTGGGATAACCCGTCGACCGAGGAGGACGCTTCGTTAACAGGTGATCGTAATGAAGCCCCGTATCGCGTATCGACAAACGACGTTTTCCACGCCGCGCCACGGCGTGAAGTCGTGTAACTTCGTTTGACAGTGTAATCATTCTCCCGACGGGACGATGGTAATACCGTGGGATTGATAGTTTCGCACAGGCGGAGCTCTATCTTCGCCAAGTAGTGGCAGATACCCCGGGCGTCTCCCCCTGCAACGTCGAAGCTAACCCATTTTTTTCTACTGCAATGCGGCACACGATGCAACTAAGTATTACATTACGTTACCCGACCCGCTATGACTAAATATCTCATCGTAAGTGCCTTTCCGTGTGAAGTACTTTTATTGCGCTTAACTTTTCAGTATGCCCGTGCACCCTGATTTATCGGCGCTATGAACAGACTTCCGAGTACAACTTTAACAAAGAAATTTATATCGAGCGCGACGATCCTCTCGCGCTCGCAATTTTTCACGCCGAAAAAAAATGGCTCTTTTTTTTTACGTGGATAATACATGCAAACTAAATAAAAACTCCATTCGATGTAACCTACAAATGATTATTTTTTAACGTATATGATAAAAAGATTTCGTGTTTCCGTTAATGAAGGCAGAAAATTTATTTACATAAATTATGTCTTAATGCATGTAAATAGAGTTAAAGTATACTCGATTAAATCGCGACCATTTTCTTTTTTTACGTTCAAACGCGAGAATTCCAACGCGGGATTCGCGCGACGGCACGACATTGCACTTGAGTGATGTCAAGTCGTGGAGCTACACGTCGTTGGGCGACTTCATTATGATCGGCCGTTAATCGAGCGTCCCTTGAACATTAGCTTATCGTTCGACCCATTAAGATCGGAATGATTAGAGATACCGCCACCGGTATCTCTGTATACCGTGCACCGGTATTATCAAAGTCCACACCGAGATATGCCTTGTAACCTGATCGTTCACTAATCAGGACTTCGGACCTTCTAATTTGCAGCAAACTCGAGACACGCGAACCCGAATCCTACCTTTGATATTAATCCACTCATGCCCGCATTTTCGAAAATATCCGCTCGACCTGGTCTTCATGCCTGAACTTTAGGAAACTTTATTGATCCTTAGCCTTTGATTCAGCGCTTACGCGCCGTTTAACAGTTTTCATCGAGTTCTTTGGTCATCGTAATTAGAAGCTTTAAGTCTAGTTAAGATCGAACCAGAAGTTATAGGCGTTCAGAGAAGTATAAACGTTTAATTGCACTTACATATATAAATGATATATATTTAATTAAACGGAAATGGCTTTTTTTCATAATTCATGACGTTTGCCGTCCTAAATTACAAATCGCAAGTTTTATTTGCGCAAGTCGTTTAATGCAATTAATATAATTCTTTTGAGCTATTGATAAACACAGTAAAATCTAAAGATACAATATATTTCAATTAAGTAATCAAATAATAATATCCAAATATCATTCAGTTGTTATTTATTTCAAAATCTTATTTGAAGAAAACTAATACCTCCAAAGGAAAGTAAAATATAAAATTTTATTTCACGTATATACGCTAGCTTATTGAATAATTGCTTAGTGTCTTTGTATCGAGTCTTTCAACAGCGGTTTCACTACTGTTGTCATTTAATCATGACAGCTTGAACTTTGACAAAATGTGTTTCGTAGAAATGCTACTGCATGCACGTGAAATGAACATCTCATTTGACGTAGACACGTAAACAATTATTTGCTAGAGTTCTGATGAAAATACCGCTATGCTAGGCGCTCAATAGGTCAAACGTAAAGGGAATCAAATATGGCCAGCACGAAAGGGCAGACGTAGGGTAGTTATATACATGGATGGCTGAGGGGATGTGTACATATAACAGAAATGACACAGTTAAGGTTCATCCAAATTGAAGCACGCGTGCACTGTAACGCGGTGTGAGTGCGCACGTACGTCCTCAGCTTAAAAGCTTCCTGTTTAAACTTGTGCAACTTCTCAGCGCGTATACATGTCCCAGAGCTATTTCACTTTGCTCAGGTTTTGTTGACAGTCTCGCAGACAATTCTCTCTCGTAATAAAAATTTAGATATATATATATTGCCTTTTATTACGGTAGTCATTTTGTTTTCAATACCTTTCTCCTTCCAGTTAAGGATAATAATCTAAAAAAAAAAATTAATATCAAATTAAGCGGGAAGATTATTGGACAAGCAATTGTGATTGTGATTCACACAAGTAAGAAGCACTCTGCACTCTTGATACGATTATTGTTTGTCTCTAATTGTAAAATGTATTATAGTCAGATATTTGGAGCAAAGTCCATTTAATATTATGCGAGATAAGGGGATTTAAATATGTTTATATTATAAATATTTAAATTAATTCAAATTAAAATTTATGTGATTGATTATATTCATATTCATATTATGTGATTTACATAAAACACGGTTTCCATCATCTCCTCTGTGGTCGGTTCTGCCTTTTGTTACAGCCTGTACAACACAAATACGATTAATGCCAAACATTTTACTGCATCCATTTATGAATATAACCGAGCGTTATTACAAATATTGGCCCAACGCTACACACAATTGCGAATCGAAACGCACGTAAGGACCATACGTTTCGCTACGCGCCATGTCGCTTATGTATGCCGCGCTCGTGAGAGAATAAAGGCGGCCGAGCACTCAGGGTGTCGCTTTATCGGGCTGACTATAATTCCGAACGATTTCCGCGGGTCGACTGAAACACCCGAGAAGCTCGTTTGCAGCGCTCGTACCGCCGCCATAAACGTCGCTCCGAGGAAATCGAGTTCACCTTGCTTAAATCGTCGCGAGTGTTCCGTTGTTCCGCGAAAGAAAGAAACTAAACGGCGTATTTGCTAGTGCAGGACATTTGCTAATATCCGATTCCTGCAGCCCGGTTGTAGGTACGTCTAATCGAGGGCTAAATTAGATAATTTTAAAAGGAAGGAAATCGTAAATTTTTTTCCCAAGATTAGACAAATTTCGCGCTTAATTTACGCTTGTTGACTTAATTATTTTGATTGTATTGTAATTTTGGCCATATGAAAACGTAACGATTATAAAATGTAGGATGTATTTGCCAAAAGTTGATCACTAATTGTAAGCATTACAATTTATAATTGCAAGCAGTGAATTAGAGATTATCTTTTTTTCGGACATTAAGTCCTATTTTGGTAGCCACCGATCGATTCTTCCGACGATAATAGATCTATTACGTTAATTGAAGTATCCGGCCGAGGAGTTTCAGATTCATTAATGTTTCACATATCGCAAGCTACCCGGGCTACGAACTGGGTCACGTTTAGTCGTGACGAATCTAAGACGGTATCGCTCTTGTTGAAACATTCAATCTGAGTGAGAAGTTGGGTAATACCCAATGTTCTTTATGCTAACAACGTGATAACAGCAAAGCCGCGACCTTTCTAGTAAGAAAGTTAATTTTCAGTTTATTACAGTAGCAAGATGAAGTAGAGGAACAAGATAGATGAATCAAATCGGACATTATTTATTATAATTTCAATATTAATTATCAACCTTAACCTCATAAAAAATATATTTGAAAGTAGTTATGATTTTTGAAGAAATATCTCACAACTCGTAATTGTAATATTAATGGTGAAATGGTGAATTAAAATTTTACGAAAGTATAATCTAAATTTAGTAAGGAATACATGATTTATGTATTTATCTCATCGAAGTTTAATTTGCGAAGAATTCTTCTTTTTTTAAATCATTTTTAACTTTAAAATTGTAGACGCTCCGATATTCTTGCCAATAAAAATTCTATTTCAAATTAATTTTATCGTTGACATTGCACATTAAGACTGCGACTACTCTGTATATCAACGATCGTCTTCTTATAGATCTAAATGATATTAGGTGAACAATCGGATGAATGTAAACAATAGATTTGCAATCATATCCTCTTATTGACGCAATACCTCTTATGCAGCATTATATTACTACAGGAGCCATTTACGTAACAATTAGTAGCACTTGCAACGAGTAGATGTATATGTACGTCCGTCGTTGAAAATAGGGCAATCGTGGTAATATTACCATTTCAGTCGAGGTATTGGGTCTCTCTCTGTCCTTCACGAAAATCGGACAGATGCCTGGTTTGATTTGCCCAGTTTTACCTACATTCCTCTCTGATATATCATGATTACACAAGAGCTACTTCTTGTACATATACCTTGCTACAAATAAACATTCTCTGGTCAATAACATGCTTAAGCAGTTCCGTTCGCTATTAGGGTAACTATTACGTATAATGATCTGTTTTTGCATTTTCAGTTCGAACCAGCAAACTGGCCTCGCTAGGCCAGAATCCGGGAGCTATTAGGGATCCCAAAGTTTAGGCTGAGTGGCAAACTATCGGAGAATTATGCCGCATCATGTTCTCCCATAAATGATATCGTTCATATTATAGCAATGCAACTTTCGGCTTTGTCATCACATATCCCCCGTGGAGGAAACTGAACTTTGAACGTCACGGCCACGGATATTGTGGTTACAGTAATAAATAAGTGGAGCAGCGTTAACGGAGAGTAGATACGCTTCTTGTTTCGGTCTCGCTTTTTCTTGTTCGTAATAGGCGAGATTAACCTCGGACCAGCTGCGGGTACCATCCAACGACGGCTTATTCCGCCATTCTGTTCCATCTGCGTCTCTTTTTCTCGAGCGTGCCGACTGCCAGGCGGTGGCAATCGGACAGCAAAAGAAGTTAATTGAAAATAAGATAATGCCGGTAGCGTCGGTCGAAACCGGGGGGACGGGGGAGGGGGGAGGACGACGACGGGGCGCGGCGAGCAAGACTGGACTGCAATCCTTTAATTAAGTCGGGCTTTCTACTTACACGCGCGCACCGCGGAAAATTACATGCCAGAATTATTTTTTCCTGAATAAGAGTATATTGACGCAATAAAGCTCGGCAATAAACTCTTATAGATATGTCAGTCGTCTATGAGTTACCTTTACATATTTACGCTGGTTGACTTAATAAGTTGCCAAAAGTAATATAAACTTCAAAAATTACTCTCCTTTCCCCTCAACGAAATATTAAAGCTCATACTTCAATATTCTCTATTAGCAAAATTCTTTCATTATGAAAATGAAAAATTTTATTATTTTGTCCTTTAATTAAATGTTTTAAATAAATAACAATACGTTCAAAAAATTGTATAAAAACATCACGAAAGAATATTTTAGAATAGAAAGAAGTAAATTAATTATTTATTACATCAATCTCAATATTATTCTTATGCATTTTATTTACTTTCTTATTTTTATTTAAACGTTATTTACTTTAATTCTTTTATTCTTCTTTTTAATCAATAAATTTCTAAAATATTTTTGTTAATGTTGAATATAAATTTTTCTAGTCTTCTTAGGGCAGGCAGGGGGAAAGCTCAGATTATTCCCGTAAAGATATTTCGGAAAGATGCTCCTGCGAGTTCTCCGATCGTCTAAATTAGCTTCGGCTTAGCGCGGAAATTGCTTTAACGTTAACGCCACGTGAATGTAAATTAAAAATAATACAACGAATTATATTTAGCCATCAAAATTATTAAGCACCGAGTACGAGATAATAGTAAAGCCAAGGGTGGAAGCACGGTAATAACAACGATAAGTTTCGATTTATAGTCTCCAGCACTATATGAATAACTTTACATAACATAAATATGGTAATCGCAGCCATAAAATTTCAATCGTGCGGTTATAGCAAGTTCGTCCGCCGCGAGTTTTCACTCGCAGCACCCGCGAACTGGAGCACAAGCAGCACAGGACGAATATAAAATACATGAGTGCAGGCGCAGTTTCTTTTTTTTCCAAGAGGGAATGATAATAACTCCCCGGATTGTTGTTGATTTATTTTTATTGCTTGCTCTCCGTTCGAGCGAATTTCACAATCGAGGATATGTTAACCTAAGTATTCAAATTGCACCGCATCTGTCTTATTTCCGTGTAACGTAAAGTTGCATATTTAATTAACAATCTAATTTCCAAATAAACGATTCTAACCAAAAGTTCGATAATGACGATTCTGTTCATCGTGTTTTTCTTGCGCGGCGGATGATTTTTGGAAAAAAATGTAAATTCACCATTTTCCGCCCAAATGGTAAAATTTCAATCGCGATTTATTCGCCGCCGAACAAGTTTTCACTTCTCGCAGGGGCGAATTGCCTTCGCATGAATCGCCGGAAACGAATATAAAGCGCAGACGCGGCCGTTTCCGCCTTTTTTTTCC
This sequence comes from Wasmannia auropunctata, assembly GCF_000956235.1. Classification (NCBI taxonomy): domain Eukaryota; kingdom Metazoa; phylum Arthropoda; class Insecta; order Hymenoptera; family Formicidae; genus Wasmannia; species Wasmannia auropunctata. The sequence goes on along the minus strand of NW_012026837.1, from coordinate 5,251,672 downwards.
TCTCTTTCTCGCTCTCGCGAAGGAGCCGAGTGGTACACCGGGGAAATCTACCGAGTAGTTATTAAAATTCCATCCGCGTCGTGATCGCGCAACGACGAAAACAATCTCGAACGCGCGGCGGATTTTTGCCACCAATTTTTCTCGCCGCACGTTCGCCTACCCAAATTGGAATTTTCAGCTGAGAGGCGAGCATTATCGCGAATTATACTTGCTCCGCTCTGTCCATGGGTGGCCCTGACGCCGCGGGTATCATTAAATTATATGCGGTGAGCGGAAGTACTTATCATAACGGCCGCATAACGATATTGTCTTTTATCTTATGGGCGATAAAAGTCTGCATCTTGATCTAGAATCTATTTTGAAAAATTATTTTTCAAAAGAGGTTGGAGATCATTCTTTATTCTCTTTTAAAAATTTTATCTTTTATTTAAAATATTATAAAAAACATTATGGTAAATAATAAGTTTTGGATATAATACTCTCTTTAAAGCATTTTATATACGAGTATATATATATATATATATATGATATGGATTTTATAAATCTATTATTTAATTAATTTATATTTTATAAAATATGTCTACTTAAAATATCATATGTGAAATAGAGTTTATCTCTAAATCTCTTATTTCTTTACACTCACAACATTACGTATTCATTCAATATCTCAAAAGCTCTTATCCACGCCTTTCAGAATGCTTAAATTAATATACAATCTCATATTAGAAACGTTAAAAGAGAATAATTATAAATCTGAAATAATACCAAGCGCAAGGAATTGAAAAGGGATGGAAAATTGTGGACTATGAAAATTATGAAAATGTGGATGTTTCTCGGTAACATAATTGTATTCGATTTTCGCGTTCTATTTCAGTCTGAAAACTCCGAAATGTCGTCTATATCTGGCAAAATTTTCGGACGCTTTCAGAAGAATGGCTCGAACCGGTAAATATTCATAAGCTGACTATCTCTCGAGTGGAACGGCGAGTTTCGCTATTTCCGAGCAAATTCGGTCGTCGCGTGTCTCCTCCGCGGTACTACCCGCTGATATCGCGAGAGCCATGGCTTTTATTATTTTTCAACCGGACGAAGTTTGCTCGCGAGCGCGCCATGGAATTACAACTATCCTCGAAAAGACATCTTCGTCGGGCTTTGTTTGTAATTTCCATGGAACGAGTCCCCGGAGAAATTTCTATCCGCGTATTACTCGGATAGTATCACAAATGAAAACTGTCATACAATCTATAAACATTACTCAGGCGAGCTTACGCGCTTTTCAGATTTTTAATACCGAATGTGCTTTCTAATTTTTCATTTTTACAAACGTTTCACTTTATAGAGGTTTGGCGGTTTAAGGCGCATTAAGAAATTGCTGTAGAGAGCCGTCCGATTATTTGTCACCTCTTTTTCATATATCTCGTGTACTATTTATATAATACAAAACGTTACCATTTGAATTGAATTGCCTCGTAAGATCTCGCATGCGGCGCGCGTTTATTTGATGGATTCGAAAGATGGGACTTGTGTGATTGCCCGCTTTATTCATATTGCACGATGTCATTGCGATCAATAACGTTCGACTAAAAGCAAACGGCAATCACGACGAACATCTTCTCGATTTGTCGAGCCTGTGCCCGCGCGCGCGCGCGCGGGGCGGAGAGGGGGTGAATTTACCCCGAAATTCCCAACTGGTGAAACCGATCGGCCGCGCGGAATCTGGCCTCGCAGCAATTCGCCTCTCGATATTAAACGCTTTAATATCGAGAAAAGATGTGGACGAGAGGGAAAAAAAATAGGTTTTCCGAGTGTTGTCCAGTTGTGAGCTTGTGGGTGTGTAAACCGCGGATGAAAGTGGATAGATCCGCGGTTGTTCGACGAATAAACGCGATGCGTATTGTGAACTGCACGTGTATATATATATATATATATATATATATATATATATATATATATGACGAACGACATATGTATTGTCGAGTAGGTGTGCACCTGTGCGCGCGTGCTGGTAAATACATTCGATTTATTGGAGGACGCGACCAGGTATAGAGCCATACGTTTTTCGTACGATAGCTAAAGCTTCTTTTTGCGCAGCTCGCATTTTGTTGTTGCACTTTTCACTACCGGCTATTCGTCGTTTTGGTCGGCCATTTTTTTAACCTTCCTTTTTGCGTGAGCATATATACCCCCCTCCTCCTGTCTCTTCTCGCTCGATTCTCGTTGTGTGCGCCGAGGTCGATACGTTTCGTGCAGATAAACGTATATCGTTTATATGTACAGTGCAACATATATATATATATATATATATGTATGTATGTATGTATGTATGTATGTACGTATCTATCTGTATATTAATGCAAAAACGGTTCCTCTATTTCTTCTCCAAATTCTCCTCAGGCTCTTCACCGGGCAGTTTTATTTAAGTGTTTATTATTTACTGACAAAAATGTTATTTTAACGTATTGCCTCCAGTAAAATATTACGCCAAGTATATATTGTACGTATATGAAGCTTTAATAAATTTTTTTTATTTATTAAAGTGCCTTTTATAATAAATTGCAATAAAATTTCACATCCAATAATTTAAAAAATGTAGCAAACTTGAAATACTTTATTACGGTGTAATCAAATATATATTTCTCAATATTTATTAAATTTCAGCAAACAATTTGGAAATCATAGTATACGGAACACGAACGGAACCATAAAATTCACTATTATAATAAAATAACATTTAAAATATTATTTCAAACTTTCTATTTGTTCATTTAAACTGTTTTCCCATTTCTATTCGTCTCATTCTCTCTCTCTTCCTCTCTCTGTACAATATTTAAATATACATTTGCTTTACTTTAAATGCAGATAGCGCAAGAAAGTGCAATTACAATAAACAGACCTATTGTCATTGGCAATCCTCTCTCTAACTTCTCGCCTCTCTTTTGTCGGCGGCTGGGTAATACATATTGTTACGCATTTTATTCCAGTTTCAATTACAAATGTGATTAATATCCGACATCAGTTTCGCAACTTAACAAGGATACCGGTATACAACGACGGCTTAACAAGGAAGCATTTCCTTCCACCGTTTTGTCATTCCCAACTCGTCTCCGTTATTCTCGTCCCTGTCGTCCTTTTCCGAGGGACTTTTCCGCGGTGTTCCTCGCCGCGAGAAAATATCCGATGCTAACAAAAAGGGAAGACGTAAATTAAGAAGGCGAAAGAGAGAGACAGTGGGAGAGAGAAAAGAAAGTGGGAGATCCGTTGATGGATGATCTCTCTCTAATTATTTGCGGACATTTCCTTGCTCCTTGCTTTTCTCTCTCTTGCTCTCTCTCTTTCTCTCCCTCTTTCTCCGTAGGTGCACCAAGCAACGCTCCCTACGCGATCCTTTTTGCCCTCTATTCCCCCGCTTGCTTCTTCCTCGCGCGATTCTTTCTTTTATCGTCCCTTTCCTCCTGTCATTTTTGTCTCCCACGGCCGCGGTCAAGATGGATGAGGAACCATCGGCGTTGTAACCACTAGCCCGTGTTTCCCGATAAAGAACAATCGACGAGCGTTCTTTCTCACTGTCGCCCGGGGAAATTATCAGCTCGGATCCTTTCTCCCGAAGCATTTTTGTCGCCAATCTCAATAGAGGGAAAAAGGAAGAAGCGCGATGTTTTCTCCATTTCTTTTTCTGAAATTATGCATCCTAAATCACATCGATTCTTTATCAATTTTCTTTATTAAAATCTGGAAATTGAAAATTGTATGACTCATTATTTAATGTTACATTATAACGCTAATATTATTATGTATAAATAATAATTTTAATTATATATTTATATAGTATTTTTTATACATAGTTTAAATTTTTTAGTATATTATGGAAGTCTGAGTGCCCGTAGTGGTCGTAACGCAGAGAGTTGTGCGTCTGCTTTCGGTGCCGAAGACCCGGGTTCAAATCCGACCAGAAACATCGGATTTTGATTTGCTCGATCGCTACCTCTCGGAAAGCAATGGCAAACCGAGAGTATTATCTGCCATAAGAACCCCCCTCTAATTAGGCCGGAACAGGCGTTAAAATTGTAGTAAAGTAACATCTCACTCGGAAAATTTATAATTAAACTTTAAATTCAGCTATTTCATTACAGTTGTCTTAAAATTTAAATATAAATTTTCTGTGAATGAAATGTTATTTTATCTACAATTTTAACGTTTGTTCTGGCCTAATAAGGGAGGTAAACATATTCTATTAATTCTAATATATAAAAATTTTAATTTATTTTTTGATAATTCTATAAGTGCCTTAATACCTTAAACTTTGTGTGCACACAAACACGAAAATGAATTATTGAGTCTGAAATATATTAAATTATTTTATTTTAATTTTACTGCGAAAAACCGTTCAAAGCATATCTTTTGTGTGTAATTTTATATTTTGAGTCGAACGAAGAATATTAATAGGTAGTATTTCTTGATTCTCCACGAAAGACAAGATTGTCGTAAAATGTGTTTATTATATGTATATGACTTCTCTTCGAAAACACTTTTTTTTATAAATAAAGTTAGGCTTATGTCATAGTGCTTCGGAACCACGTGCAGTACACTCAAGTCATTCTTTGGAAAATTAAAATTATTTAGATTTGTATCGGTAAGAACAGTTATCGCGGTAATGATTATTATGCTGCTACGCATTCATGCCAGATTCATGTTGCATCAGTTTTTGTTTCAAGTACCTGGGCGGAAGAATATTAGTGTTAATTGTATTATTAAGCAAGAATTGAAATAAGAATAAAAATAAATTCTCCTCCTAACGTTTAATTTATATAATTCATACAATATGATATTTATTTAAGATCTGCAGGTAGTTGGAATTGAAATAAAAATTTAAATTTATTAATGTTGACAGATAAGAATAATTGATGATATATACGCTAGAAAATATTGAATATATTTTTAAAGTTATTTTCAAAATAGACCACAAAAAATATCATAAAAACAATATAACATTTTAATAAAGTTTGTGTAAAAAATGTTAACCTTAAGGTAATGAAAAAATTTCATGATAGTTTATACTAAAAAAATATGTTGCATACGATGAAAAAAAAACTGTGTGCAGAGATAAATCAATCGAAAATATACCAAAGAATCGTTGATGTTGTTTCGCGATGCAGATTCGACAATTTTTGCTGGGCGATCTTTTCGCCCGAGATAATTCTGTTTGCCGACTTTGTCATCGATATTTATCAAGTTTATCGAAGTTTGACGTAATTAAGGAATGGCAGTTTGGTCGCCTAAATCTCCGTTGAGTGTCAACGGACGCCGCGACGCGACAGCGTAGTTTAAATGGACTTTGCATGCTCCCTCTAAAGCAATAAACAACTACTCACTTTCCGTTTATTCCGCGTCGTCTATCGGATGTCGCGAACGAGTGGCACTTTTCTTTCAAACTTTTGCAGATTGTGCTCTGACTCGATTGCCGGCGTAGATCTCGTCAGCGTTGCTTAATTACGACGCTGCGATTAGAAGTTGGATAATTTCGCTGCAATTACAAAATGCTGCCTCGCGAATTCTGTCGCAATCCATTAGACAACGGGAGTCGATTTTAGCGCGATAAGGTAAGCCTTTACGTTTTACGCCTGAGGCACGCAGTTTGTGATTCAATTGCGAGTGTAAATTACACGACGCTTTAATTCCACAGTTACTCGGCATTGTCAAAACGGTTGTGAAATAATTTCAAGGCATGTAAAAGAAATTAACGATTTATAATATTAAATTAATGACAGTTTATGTAAAAATTATATATTATTATTATATTTATTTGATATTATAGATTACAAGTGCGCATGAAAACTGCATGACACATTGACATCTAGTATGCTATTAATTATCATCGTTATAATTCCTTCTCTCTCTCTCTCTCTTTCTCTTTCTCTCTCTCTCTCTCTCTCTCTCTCTCTCTCTCTTTCTTTTCCCTCTCCTCTTTCTCTTTGTCTCATACACATAGAAAGCAAAGGAGAGAGCATATTCAGAATTAGACGCGACTGATGTTTTGTATTGTTAATACAATAGATGTAGCCGATTTAATTATACAATTATTATTTGAAATTCAGTTTCGTGTCATCGATTTTTACATTAAACGTAGTAATAACTGTGAACAAGGGATATAAAATGAATTGGAAGTATATTCGTGAAACAAACGTTCAATATTCAATACAACCGATGTTGCTGGCATAAATGAACGAATGTACAGCGAATTGTTTTTAACTATCTGGATATGTCGATACAAACCGGAGATTTTTGCTTTTATTCCGAGAAACTTTTTGAATAGATAACTAAGCCATTGTTTCCAAATTATAGAACACAAAAATATATGAATGTTAACCGACCGTTTTTTAGTCACGGTAACCGCCCTTAAAAAAAAGAACCGGCTCTGTTTTTGTAATAAAATATGGAAAACGCTTGGCAGCTGAAATGGCAGTTAAAATTATTCCACTCTCACGCAATTCTGAAAGATCCGAAATGAAAAATTTGGCTTCTTGATATTCGAGAAAAAAACCTCCCATTTATATCAATTCCGCGTATATCGGAAGCTACCCGCCTCCCCTCCAGTCACAATGTGATATTTTATTGACACGCTGTTCCGTACGAGTGCATACATGCATCTGTAGAATCTAAATCGCGCCGGGTAGAGAGGAATAGATCGATAGCATCTGGACCGCTGCATATTTTATCTGACGACTGCTATAACGGCGGTTGCATGCGGTACGTCCGTGGATTACTTAAGCCGTATGCATCGTCGGAACTTTACGACTCTGCGCGCATCCCTTTCCTGGACATGCATCTTCGTCGCATGACGATATACACATGCATATACCAGGCGAACGAAATCGAAACTTTTGAAAGTTTATTCAGAAAGTGTATCCGTGTAATTTTAAGTTTTCTTGGCGAATAGAAAGTTACGATAAAAACGTTACGAATAAGCGATCATTTCGTTTTTTTATATCGCTGGCTCTTTTTTTCTCGCTCTCTCTCAAATCTTTCCGGGAAATTATAAGCAATCTCAATCTTTGCGTGTGAATTGTCTAAAACCGTTAACTCTCTCGCTGATGAATCACTCGACAGAGTTAACCGTCAAGGTGTACGAAATTACGTGATGGAAAAATCGCGCGAAGGGGCTATCGTGAGAGAAAATTCCACTGCCTCCGCGGAACTTTTACAATTTGTTGTAACTGCGGGACACGAAATTACCGTCGCGCCGCGGTTATTATGAACTTTCGCGTGACACGAACGTTTTCCCGAAACGCGGACAAGGAAGCGGGGAAGGTGGTGTCCGGGCATAGAAGTTTTGGTGCATGTGCACATGCCAGATTGCCGCACATAACACGCGGCACAGCCGCGAAACGTGATCGTTCGACCGCAGTGCACCATCGACAATGAAGTTCCTCGCGCATTTGTAACCGTGTGTCTCCGTGCATCTGTTCCGTTGCACACCGTTCGTTTCCGATGATCTAGTCTTTTGATTTCCAAATTGATTGCACTAATACGCAATTTTATGCAAACGGGAAAAGGGAGAAGAAAAATATTCCATTCCCTTTTGTGTATACGAATAATCTTTATATTTTATTTTTTCCATTTTTTATTTCTTTTTTTTTATACTTTATTTTATCCTATTATTATTTAGTTTTGGGTAATTTGAAATTTAAATCTGCAGAGACAGTAGAATATTTATGCATTTGTATTTACATGAAATAAGAATCAAAAATTGAATATAATACTTTATCCACAACAATATATCTGCAGTATAATGTTTCAATATGATTTTATAGATTTTATAAACTTAATACCCGTATGATGCGATATCCGAAAATTTATTTTATTTATTAAATCCCATTTACATTTTTTTATTTTATGTTTATTGTAATATGACTTCTTTCTCTCGCGGCGCTCTCGAATACTTATATATCATTTATTTTTATTATATTTGATTAAATTATATTTGATAAAGTTTTATATAATAATATTAAAACGGGTTTGTGTTCTACATTTCTCATGTAAATACATTGCTGCAGAAAAATATTTACAGTTCTTCCTGCTAGCCAACTACCAACTTCCGGCTAGCTGTTTCTCTTTTTCTAACGTTTCGCATTTAAATTGATAGGTCTCGAGAAACGCTAAATTAAGAACATTCCTCGAAGTAATTACAAAAGTAATAAGCTACTTAGCGTTGAGGGGGCGAAAGATTAAATTATCCGGAAAAATTTAATCCCCTAATAATGTCACTCGTATGCATATTTTTCGTCAAATTATCAAAGCAACGAAAAACTCCATTTTTTCGGGGCATACGTTTCGCGTCCGCTGATATACGGGTACTCATACGTCGTTCAACTTTTGCGTTATGTAATATGTCATAAATGTAGTCTCGTGCGCATGGAATTGAATTAAACATTTAACATTTTTCACGTTTGTTCGCATTATGTTGCGCAAAGAATTATTTAGATCTTCTCTCTCTCTCTCTCGCGCGCGCGCGCGCCATCGTCGTCGCGTATGCGCGGCAAGCACATACAGAAATTGATCTGACAGTGACATATGGCGTGCTAGGGATATAATAAGGAGCGACGAATAACGAGGATGGGGTCGTTATCGCGATCCGCAGACAGGATCCTGCTTAGGTGGGCTGCTTCTACCGCTCGTTTATCTTACGCCCGCTGGCTGTCCCGTAGATCGTCTGCGGAGCGGGAGAGATCGAAAATTCGCGTTGCACCCAAAATTTCCCGCTCGTTCGAGAAATTGGCCCAATTAAATGGCGATATAATTGACAGTGACTCAATTACGCGGGAGAAGCTGGAAGTTGGAAACGAACAGGTGGGAGGAGATGCGGTTATGAAGTACCTAGTGGAAATACGATGTCTTTAGCGTGGCACGTAACAAACTACAGCGGAGAAAGAGAGAGAGGGGGAGGCGTGTGGTTCCTGTCAAATTAATATATATCCTTGTTCGTAGTACTGCCTTCGATGTTGATCACCGTCATGATAAGATTGTGAGATTAACAAGAACATTCGAAGTCACTCCCTCCACGCTCGTTGCAGCCACGCGTTGCTTCTATAAACGTCGAGATATCAAAGCGTATGAACCACTGTCACTTGAATTTTCAAATGAAACCAACAAGGATTATTAGCAGCGGAGAATATTGATATTTGTATCCCAAAACCAACCGAATGCACTTCCTCAATCGCACGTGATCACACAGGCTAATTTAGGATTCATCTCTCAGACAGTTTTATAGTCTCTGTCGCTTTATGTGCAACTCGAAACCACCTCGACCGTCAATTGTTCTTTGTTCCCCGTCGTAACAAACATCGCGATATCAGAGCGTCCTTGTGTAATCTGAAAACAGCTCGGAGGCTTTGATCATCTTCAAAAGAGAGCCGCTGCTCGCACGGGCTCGTAATTTCTACGTCGAAATAATAAAGATCGTGGGCGCTATTAAAGAGGCTACATCGTGGTGACTGCATCGCGTCCATACGCTCTTTGTGTATACAAGGCAATCTCGTGGATTTCTTCGTCGCGACGACGTCGCGCTTGTTGTTTCTTCCGGCTCCGTCTAGTGGGGGAAAGGAGGGGAAATCGTGGAAACGTGCCCGAGACCGGAAGTAATGAAGATTCAACCGCCACAACATTCGTGCGTACAACGGATCCGTTACGTGCCTGCAGCATTTATTGAGTTTATCTTTACGCTCTTTCCCTTTCTCGCTACGTTTTTCTCCCTTTTCCCGTGTACATATATATATATATATATACGACAAACAACGCCGATACTTTCATTTTAAAGCGAACGAAATTCTAAATAATTCCGTCAGAGCTTATTTTCAAAGTAGCAATCTCCTTAAAGCGAAATTGCATTCTTCCCTTCGCACCGAAATGAAACGGTATGGCATTTTTTTTAAACCAGATTTAACTTCATTTTAATTACATCAAGTGCATATGTTTATAACAGTGGACTATTATATCTACGTTTATTTATTACTATTTGATTACCATTTTGTATTTTTAACGTATTCAAAGGTTTTCCCAATCAGTTACGTTATATGCTACTTTATACAGTGACTGTACCATTGAGCTATTTAAACGCACAACGTAAAATATTATTATTTTTAATCATAATTAACAAAAAGCTTTTGTAATAAAAAAATAATATTTGTATATTGAAACCAGCTCTACTTCAGGACTGTTTTTGAAGCCTTGGGCAAATGTTTTATAAGCCTATATAATAATATTCCATTACATATCATATTCATACGTGATACATAATATTAATATGTTGATATAACAGTAATGATATTCAATATTTGAAAATCGTTCACGATATAGCTGATGTAAATAATACTGTTGTGTATGAGAAATAATAATTAAATATAATTTTACATCATCATGTTATAACTATTATTGATTTATCGTCGATATTATCTGCACGTGCGTGTACGTGTGAGAAACGAAAAAGAGAGAAAGTGCGAGAATAGTAAAAGCAGGGTGTGTTTGTACAGGCAATGATTATCACGCAGAAGAACATAAAGTCAAGCGTGGGAACAGATGAAATTAATTAAAATTACCTATTAACTAAAATTTAGATTAGTTGTATAAATGAAACCTAATAATTTCGACAGGTATAATATCGATATCACGTATAGATATCAGTAAATGTTGTAATATTAATATTTCAATGTAACGCGTTCGCGTAAAGAACACGTCGCGGTCTGCCACAAAGATCAAAATGAGAAAAGATAAGAGAAAAAAGAAAAGGCGAAATGTCATATTGCGCGTGGCTGTCGACTTTGCATGTCATTGGATCAACCGGGCGGTATCCCGTAAAATCACAAGGAAACGTAGCGCGCGCGCGATGATCCCGCATGTACGCATTTGCATGAGGAAAATAAGGAAGCGGGGGCAACAATTCGCGGTGTCACGATATTGCGGGAATATTGGAAGGCCGCCGGTATATATGAAGCCAGGCGGAATACATACATATATCTTCGATTCCGCCCGCTGGGCGAATAAAAGAAGATTGGGAAGGAACGGGGTGTGCGTGTGTGTGTGTGTGTGTATGTGTGTGTGTGTGTGTGTGGATGTGTGCGCGTCGTCGGTTTACCTTCGAAATCGAAGCGCGGCATGCGTGAAAATCGAAGTGCGAAAAGTGCCGGCAATTGGGGCGGAAACGAGGAGAGTATAATAATATTTCAGTGTAACGAGAGCTATTCTCTAACGCGACACCACACTAATCCGATTTTTTGCTTCCGTTGTAATGATCCTACAGATAAATGTTACGTGTAAAATTGGAGGATATTATCGGAGGATATTATTACGAAACGCCAATAATGACGGTGATTGAAAAATGAGATAAATTTACTGTGATTAAAGTATTTTCGATAAATAATTAACCAGATGCCATTCAACAATTTACGCGGCATTGAAAGAAATTAATATATTAATAATGAAATAGGGGAGGGAATAAATGAATAATATGATTGATTTCATTACATTAATAACACTACATAATATTTATTTATTGCATTCTTTACGCGCGAGGACTCTATAGCCTCATAAACAAAATGCACTGACAAGAGATTTATATATCTTTGATATCTCGAAGAAAGGACTTCGATGTCTTGACACTCGTAAAGCTCGCAAAGCTGGTACAACTTTTGAAGTTGGTAGTTGTCTAATTTTCATACTCTGTCGTCGAGATATTATTGGATTTCGGAATCTTACATCTTTGAATATAAAGCAGCTTTATACGTTTTCGATTAACATTATGATTGAATCTGTAGCGAGACTTTATCACATTCCGATTTCAATACGTTAGTTTATCGATTCGCATAGCATATCGCAGGCAAACACGCTTTGTGAAAACTTCAATATACGCAAATCTGGAATACAACATAGAATACTGACATACCTTCAAAGATTTCCCCTTCCCCCGGCTTATTTGCTTGGCAGTCGAAGTACTCGATTATCTGTAGCCGGATAGTCGTTCAACGAGGGTCGTAAGAGGCATAAAACGGTATTACCTTCCGGGAAATCTGCGATAAAACGGACAAAAAGAAGGAAAAAGGACCGACGCGGGGAGCGGGTAAGCTTGGGAGGGTGGGACAGGAAGAGGGCGGGATGAAAGTAATTTCCGGGTTGAAAGAAGCCGACTTCAGAGTAAAAACATAATCAGAGGGATGGTCTTAAGTCTTTTAGAGAGAGAGAAAGAGAGAGAGAGAGACAGAGAGAGAGAGTGAGTGAAAGAGGTAGACAGATTGATGGATTATATGCCCAATAAATCAAATTCGTAGCATATTCGCTGAGAGGAATGTACAAACGGATCTATTATTAGTTTAATCCGATATACGATCCGATACGTGATCTTTAGAAGATACGTAACAATAATATAAACGTTTATAATATTATACGTTAACAATAATATAAACGTTTATAATATTATACATTACATAATCATATAAATTATAAAATCCAATTTAAAATACCTCTTTTCGTCCCTTTTAAATTGCTCGTCGCATTATTTTAACTCTCTTCTAAGATTTCAAACTAATTTATTTATAAAAGCATAGATATCGTAAGCATTCTTCTCACGAAACGACGACGACGTCGTAGAGATATAGATTTCACCCACCCTCGTGATCGTAAAGCCTCACGTAACTCAAAATGCGGTGTTTAATTTTAATTGGCGATACAGCGCGTTCGTTGCTCGCAAAACAGAGCTCGGAAACATGCCGCCCACGCAACATTACTGCCTGCCAGTGGCAGACAGCCTCGCACATTTGAACAAGATATCCCAAACTAGAGCTGCAGTGGCAAACGGTCACTTGCACATTGCGACGGCATGAATGCGATGCATCCTTGGCGCGCGAACCGCTCGCCGCTCATAAATTCCGCTTCCCGATCCGTTATCTTCGCAGCTGCAGACCCGGAAGATAGTCGTTCTCGAACGATCGACCAAGGAACCGAGACTACTGAGAGAGAGAGAGAGAGAGAGAGAGAGTGTGTGTGTCTGTTTTTCAACCTTATCCTCTTTGCTTTATAACTTATTTGTGAACGTGCAGATTTTTATCAAGTTTGGCGTGGATTTGTCGTTTTATCTTTCAAAGTCAACGAAATCACTCAGTTTCGAAGTAACTTCTATTAATCAGAATCACATTCAATGCAATTCAATTCGATCTTTCTTTTTAACGAGAATATTTTACCGATTTACTTTCCAGAGAGCTCTATACAGGGTTGGTTCATTTGAAACGGGACTTAATGGAAAAGCAATTAATCTTTCGCGCCGGCCGATTAATTAACGGAATACCGAAATTTTCCTCTCAGCGCGCTCGATTATGCTGTCCGACAGGATGCGTAATATAAAATTTGCATTTAGTGGCCTATATATGGCGCGTTAAAACATACGACTTGGCACCGTTTCTGAACAATATTCGGCGGCGGCGCATCTCGCGCGCGCTACGTACGCAGAGTTAGCATGACCCACTCGAAGGCATTCGTTATAATTAGCGTCACGAGCACACCTCGTTGTCCACAAACCGCAGCGGGCGAATTACTCTAATGTCTCAGCCGAAATCGTACATACGGTTGTGTGTTGCATAACGTCGGCCAACGGCGTGGCGCGGCGGCGCGGCGGCGGCGGCGGCGGCGGCGGCGTTGCACACGGAAAATGCAAAATCGACTACAACAACTGTGCTATAATTCAAACGCGTGTTGCACGGTCATCAGGAAGTTAATAATCGTAAAATTTATAACTGTGCCCGGGACCTCGAAATAATATCCAAGGAAATAATAGCGAGGTCATTTCTAATTTCGGTCTTGCGTTTTGTCGAAAAGACTTATATACGCAACACAAATGGATGAGTCGTGCATTCATTGACTTTCCATACGTTTGTTTATCTCAAGTTCCATCGCAATTGATTCTCGATTGTACGATTTAATTGGATGCTATTGTGAGAGCGATGTGACTCGATACACCGCCAAATAATGTAGGCTAGTTACACATTATTCGAGTCAGGTATAATTATCGTCATCAAGCCCAGGAGATAGATAGATATTGCTATTGTAATGTGATATTAAAGTGTCTTTATAAGGGCCAGTGCAATTTAATACTATTCATTCTGTCAGGCAGTCATTAATAAACAACGAAATATCGACTAAGAATTTCATTGTTATTGCGGATCACATATTTTCTTCAAAAAAATAACAGTTGAATTCGTATAGTACTACCAAAAATCTCTCTGTCGAGCCTTCATTAAAAAATATTTTTTAATACTGAATTAAAATAGCGATGTGTATGAATGCATTTACTTATTCGTATAATTACATATATAATTATCTAAATTTGTATAACGACAACAGTGTCTACTTTCGAAAAGTTAACAATAAACTCTTCAAGAAGACTGCCATGTGTCCGCGACGGAATTGCTTTACGGAGTTGGTGAAATAAGTGTACGGGACAACGAGAGAAAAGCTCTTCGTATGGCAAACGCTGTGCAAGACACGAAAACATGAAAGAAAAGGTAAAAAGGGGGTAGGAGGACGCAGTCTGGATATGAAATATGCGCGAGAAGTCCGAGCAAACACGATCGCAAAGCTTCCAGCCTTTCGCCGAGGATCTCCATCTTTCCTCCGCCTGACCTTCTTCCATCTAGACGCGCCCCCATGCAAGATTCTACCTCGTGGAAATGATGGCAGCTCGTTTGCCCGTGGAAACGGCGATTCTTTTCGGTCACGAGAGCTCCCCCTTCCTCCTGCGACCCCCGTGAGGCGTAAGCTCGCGGACAAGCAGCTTCACATTCAATATCATCTTTCTACCGTCGTGCAATCTCATACCACGCACACACACACACAGCTGGCAATTTCAAAATCTAAGCCGCGGCATACATTCCGTCAGCAAATTGCCATCAACGTTTTATACACAATTGTACAGAGGCTGCCTCGTCCCGAACGGACAACCGCACAATTCGTATTGTAATATTTAGAATATTGTAATATCGACCAGAGACGAGACACGTAGACATACTGAGAAGGGTGATATTTGTCACCTCAATCGACGTTTCCTTAGCAACAGTGATTCGATTCATTATTCATATCCCTTTATACTCTCGTTCGTGGGTATAAAGAAATTTATCGTTTAATTTATCTGCCTCGGCCGCAACATCGCCGGAAATTAAATCTCGAAATTAAATTTTTGTCAAAGGCAATTTACTCGAAATTAATTGATAAATTATGTTCTATCGTGTTGCTCCAACTAAATATTTGCCCGCATAATTAGTCACGACCTAGATTGTGCCAGTGCGTAGGTGTCACATGTCTTACTAAAGTTTATGCACAGGCGCAGACGGAACCGCATCATCAGGCATTATCGATTGCAAAATAAATGAACGGCAAATTTGTATTGTACGCGACATGCTCGAGAGAGATCAAGGACGCGATTAAGAATTATTCCCGTCGACCGATTGGCTTCGTTAATTTTCGACAACTCGAACCCCCGTCGTCTTTTCTTCACGCGCCGCGCGGAATTTCGACGTTCGTTAGTTTAATTAACGAATTTATCGTCCATTCCGACAGGGTAACATTCTTCCAATCGATAAGTTTCTACTAATTGAAATCGTGCCAGCATTTCTCTGGTCACGCGTATAGCTTTCTAATTGGAGGGATAAGGCCGCGAATTATTATTTGCCCGTTTCGCTTGTTCCGCGCGATACCGTTCGATCGGATAATCATTGAAAATGGAATAATCGATGAAATATACACAGCTTTATATAATTCTCATATTGTTAAATAAATATCAGAATAAATATCTAAATATATCGTTTTCAAAACTGAATTTTATCCATGTGTCATTTTATTTTTGTTTTTCTGCAGAATAATTAAAAAGGAATTCGAAGAATTAAAAATTACAATATTTCATTTGCAAAAGATAATAATAATCACATTTTTTGTGCTGAAATAAAAGACGGGTAATCTTTTAAAAAAACTGAAGCGGAAATATAAATATAAAAATAAATTTGTCCATATTCCGCTTTTTCACTTTTTATTTCTGTGAATATTACGAAACCGTAAATTTTTTTATCGTTTTTTTTTTATGAATCAGTTATAAAAATTATATTTATTGATCGTCGAATTTTACTTATTCGCATTTTTGTATATCTTTCTTTTTTTTCCTTACATAAAGTTGCTTAAGTTTTAGATCATTAAATCGGCGCAGCAATTTTTTGACCACCTTGTGAAAGCGAATAAAGTATACACACTACTGATTTACACACTTGTACGACGCGGAACATAACAATGTTTATACGTCGTGAAGTGGCAACGTGGAAAGGACGCTCGTTTAGGCCGATAACATACGATCCTTCCAATTTTCGCGGCCCGAAACGACTCTCGTTCTCGAGAGCCGTTGGAGGTATATATTCACGGTCGATCGAGCGACTGTAAACTCGTAGGGCCGCGAGGAACGTCGTCTTTTCCTGAAAAAGGGAGAGAACATCGAACGAAAGTCTGGATGTCAGCGGAGTGCTAACGGCAAAAGAAGACGAGCTATCCAATCGATAGCTTCGACAAACGAGGAACGACGACCCGACAAAATATTGACTCGTACTACTTGGCAGTGCGGTGTCCGCGAATTTCGACGAAAATTTCCGCAGCCCCGAAAAATTCCTTCTCCGCTCCAGCGTGAGGATTGCGATTCGACAGTAAAAAGCGCGGACCTCTATATTTAAATTTGGATTTGCAAAAACAAATATCTCCTATACGCTTTGTTTCTTGAAACGAAACGGACCGAACCGTATAGCACATGGCAAACAGGACGGAAACAAACATACCTTGCAAATGAAAAATTTGCGACCGTCGAAAGATAATGAAAGCGCGAAAAAATATAAATCTCGAAAATTTTAAAACGCCGTAACGCGAAGCAAAGTATGACTAGAAAATCATATCTAAGCGAATATGGTATAAAAAAATTTTATCAATGTACAAAAATATTACGATAAAAATACAGATGTATGCATTACAAATAAATTGAGAGCGTATAAATTGACACGAGTACAAATAGTATCTCTTTCGAATAGTGTTGTATTTCACACAAAGTTAATTTTAAATCATTCTAAAATAAGCGGTAAATAACTATTTCAATATTTGCTACTTTATACAGTTTGTAAAACAATCTGTTAAATTTCCAAAATATCGTAAAATATATATATTTTGAAATATATATATATATATATATATATATATATCTCACGTAAAAGAAATACGCAAAATACCATTATTATCTTATCTTCGAGAAGAGCTCGAAACTTACTGCTTCACATTTTTGAAATATCTTATCATCCCGGGGTAGAATACGGAAGGCGCCGTCAGGAACAGAGCAAACGAGCCTGGCTTCGGAGATAAAGATAAGGACTTGATGAGGAGGAGGGCGGAATTCGGTATCGTTGCGTAGAGCGTACATCGCCGCCGTTTCCACTTCCGGCACACAGTTCATTCTGTTACGTTTTATCGCGACTTACGACGATCTCGCAGCAAAATTATTTTTTCAGGGCACCGACGTTGCTGCAGCACAAAGTAAGCATACAATACTCTCCGTGTTTTATCCTGGCGCGCTAGAGCTTAGTCCGCGAAATATACAAGGCGCTTCGAAAGATACGGTTGCAATTTTCTACGAAAATGTTCGAAATGAATCTTTTAAGAAGAAAAATATTGTATACGTTTATTAACGAAATAATATTAGTATATATTACAACTAAGATTACAATATCACTATTACTGGTTCGTATAAGAGAAATAAAAATAGTTGCAAAACGATGACCGATATAAAAGTGTCTCCCCTATATTTTAATGCCTTGTAAGCTCGCGGCATCTTATGAATAAAACATCCCGTGTGTGGTGCAGACAATAATAAATCATAATAACAGGGGAGTAATACTAATATATTACGATATTAATATTTCCCGTTCAAACTAGAATCGTGTTGCTTTCGGAGCGTCCTATATAGGTGCTGCTGCTCAGAAATTCCCGCGGCGTGACTGCACCGGAAGTTCCTAACTGCCGAAGTTAGCAGACGTAACGGCTATGGCATTGCATCGAAACACATCGAAACACTATGCTTTCCGTCCCCTTGCGAAATAATTAATTAAAAAAAAATTACCTTATTGAAAAATACAGTTCGTTTCCTCTAACATGTCTAAATCCTTCGTGTGTCGGAAAGTATCCCGGTCAATGATGTTGGATAAATGTGTGTGTGTGTGTGTGTGTGTATAGAAACAGATAGCTACGAGAAGAGCTTCTCTCTGGAAGGGTGGGCGGGGGGAGAGGATCAGGCTCAAGGTCACTGAAACGCGACAGAATCGCGCGTACCTGGTCCCCGTTCCACCCTGTCTTCCGAAAGTTCCCCTCTTTCCCCTGCCACACCCTCCCCTGCCGCCATATTGATCGGCGCCCCTACACTTCGCAGCAACCCCTACTGCGTCTCGACCACCCCTGCAGCCGTTACCGCGACGTTGCCGCGTCTTTTTCCCCTGACAATTTTCTGCGTTCTGACATTCAAACACGTTGACAGACCGGGCGACGTGAGTGTTCTAAAAAAAATTGATTAACGTCAAGTTCGGGGAGCGTCTACACATCACTGCCGAGTCGTCCGAATATCGTGATTGTATTTGATCGATGTATGGCCCATCATTCGCAATAATCTATCGTGTTTTGCCTTGTACTAATTTCGCGATTGTTAATTACAGTTTAGTAGAAATTGTATTCGAAAGACAGCAAAAAAGAGCTAAATTTATTCAATGTAAACAAAGTGCTAATGGCCCAACTAAGAATATTTTTCTTCTTGAGAAGGATTTTCAGGTCCTGTACCGCTTCAGTTAACGATTAAAGTGCAGCATTAAACGATTTTTAAGTTGAAATGTCTTTTAGATAAGTTAAATATCAAGTTAAAGAATATTTCTGCGCATTTTAACCCAGGGCTCGTTCCCTCTCGTATTCAGAGGTTGATAAGCAAATGCCATCTCTTCACCGTCGTGATAGAAGTTTCTCTAAAAAATAAAAAGAAAAAAGAGAACAAAATATGCCGAGGATATACATATATAATCTTTTGTGTATACAAACACGATGTCTTATTTTCCTTTGCATTCGTTAACTTTATAACGATTTGTCTTACGTCCCCACGGCTGGGATGAATTTATTTTGTTGGATATAACGATACAATCACGGAGAAAATCATTATCAACTTCTTAACCTTTTATTCAATTCTTCTTTATTTTTTAAAGAAACAGTATTAAATATTGCGCTTGGGAAATAAACTCCACTCGTGCATCCTAGAGCAAGGGAAACGCAACAACCATGCATTCGACCCTTTCCTTCCCCCTCGACCCTATTACCCTCCCACGCGTCATCTTTTATCTTTCACTCGCTTTCCTGTTTGTACTTTCCAAGAAAGACGTGAGATAGAAAGGAAAGGGAAGGGATCGATGCCTTTCCAAGCAACTACGTGCAACGGCCGGTAATATCGCTTTCTCACCCCTTACGGCCATAGAAACCCTCGTAGCTATCCCCCTTTTGACATTAGTTGCAAAGCGAGCTCTTCTACAATATCCCCACAATAGCACATCCGTGATTCTCGATCGTTTTTCGCGATCGCGATTTTGCACCGCCTCCTCCTGGTGTACGAAATTGCGGAGATGCCGCCAATTACTTAATCCCTCTCCTCCCCCTCCCCCTGACCAATAGCCCCCCTTTATCGAGTCCTCTTGTCACAGAGATTTTCCGCATTCGAAATCGATTCGAGTGTCGGCTATTTAAACAGCTAACAACAGTTTTTTTTTTACACAATTGTTGCACAAAAAAGTTCCTACAGAACTAAATCGTTCAAGGTTTTATTGTGCGCTATATAAATTCGTATATTTAATTTACATACGTATATTCATTGACGTATACGCTCTGTTTCTCGCTGCAAATTATGAACATCGTAAATTAATTTTGAATTTATTTTTATCTTGAAAATCAACAGAGAATATTGAAACTGACATTTCAACAATTGTAAGAGGACGCAAAAATGTCAACAAGTATTTAAATGCATGTCACTAAAATTAAATGCATTTTAGCGAATAACAATGTGAAACATTTATTCCGCGTCTTGTTTACTTTGTAACTTACGTTCCGCGCACGCAATTAATTACAAAAAAAGATCTTGTTCTTTAGATAATTATATAAATTTTAAATCTATAGAATTTTTTATCTCGATATATAATTATACGTAGTTAATTAAAATATAAGAGCAAAATTTAAGTTATCTTAACTTAATAAAATTGCACAAAAGCGACTTAATAAAGATTACGATTATTATATTTCTTCAACGCTTTCGCTACATTTTTAACATATGAACGATACGAAGAGACGATTGATAGTGCACAGATTACAATCAGATTAATTCGCGGCATCGATGCACTTCAGTGCGGAAGAGAGATAGAAAAAAATAACCCACGGTATGCCCCGATTAATTTCGACCTATCTCTCGATGAGGTTTGATCCCGGATTTCCGCATCAAATTCTCGGTCTCCGAAAGGTTAGAGGTTGCCGAAAGGTCGCGTTGCACAGCCGCATTTGATCGTTATGCAATTTCCCTTGAAAATTTGAAGTCCATTTGAATGGCGGAAGATGGCCGGGCTATAAAGAGACGAATGTTAGTCTTTACTTTTCCTCGAAGAAGTTAATTAAATTTAATTGTCCCGCATAACGTCCGAGACATTAAAAATACGCGAGAAAAATAGTTTTACGACAGCACACGATATACATTTAATGACATTGTTACGTGCGCAATATATATGGAATACGAGTGAAACATTTATTTTTGAACTCGCTTTAAATTATTTTCAAAAAAATATAGCTCACATGTTACATAAAAACTATATGAAGCTCATAATACCTTTGTATAAGCATTTCGTTTTTTTATCCTTAAATATATATATAGATATGTAATACGTTGTTTGGAAATAATTCTTCATTCACATAATTCTTTAATAAGTAATTCAGCCTCTCCGAAATGCAATACTCTCCATTTTGATTTGCATTAAATGCAAACTATATGGCGGTTTCTTAGATACTTCGCCGCTATCAATAATAGAGCACCGTATTCAATAATGGTTATTCAAAGTCCGAGTAACTGCCGGAAACAGAAACTACTTCAACGTTGCTACCTATACTCAAGTCCCCTCGCAACTATCTAGAAGACCGAAACTCCGAATCTATAGAACTGTCGTCGCGGACTTGTGATCTGTGCAGAGGCACTCGCCTCGACGAAGAGCGACGAGGTGCGCCCTAGAATTTGCAAGTAAAAATACTTAAGAGAGATATTTGGATCAGTAAATCGAGACGGTAGCAATCAAAGGGGGAAAGTTGGAAGGAAATTCTGATGTCTTCTTCGACTGCCGCAGGGAGGCACTCTATGCAAAGGATCATTTAGCGACATTGAAAGACCTCGAGTTATCTTTGCTCCCTACGAGCCGTCATATCAGTTTACCGGACACAAATGGCAAGATATTGCCTTTAGAAGCTTTCAACTGCAACGACAACTACCTAGGGCGAAGTTGAAATGCCCGCTTGTTGCCGGTGACTGACAAATTGGATCAATATCGCGATTTCGAGGAAACAATAACTACCAGGCGGCTAAATGCGCGGCAAAAGTGGAGCACGGACTTTAATAACCAGCCGTTAACGAAGTTTAATGTATTATCGGGGATTTCGTGAAGTATAGAAAGGGCCGAGGAGGCTCGGCGCGCGCGGTACCTATACCGGGAGGGAGGTTTAGGGTCGCCGGGAAGTTTCTGGGAATGCGGCCCATGGAATTTCGCGGCTATTATTTCCGAATTCGCCGAGTGTGACCCGGCGCGCGCCACGACTTGGCGAAGTTCTAGCCTGTGCACACTTGAAAGCACAAAGATTCTCGCGATTCGGTTCGCGCGAGGCGCCCTTACGGAAAAGATCGGGACGGCAATTACGAATTCCGCGTAACGACGATGATGAAATTACGATCGATGCGCTTATATGTATATGCGAAGTTTCGAGTTTGACAAATAACGAGGAGATATCTCTCGTACGTATCTCTAAGGTGCGAAAAAAAATTTGTCGACGCCTTTGTTGATACGTGCACTCTCTCGTTTGCCTTACGATTTCGCCGATAATGCCACATAACGCGCCGATATGTCAGGCGCCAAAGATTAATTGAGGCCGACATTGTAGGCGCGCATCGACGTTGCGAGCTACCTGCGTCCATCTTAGGGCGGATACGGATGCGAAAGATGTATCGTGGCCCTTCCGACTAACAGGAATCGAAATATAATGGATGATATCGATTCTTAATAAAGGGCGATGAGGAAACGCTGATGAGTACGCGATTAGTTGGCTAGTAGAAAAATAATTTAAATTACAAAGTGACAATATAGAAATCGTAATTTATATATAATATTATTAGTTCAATGAGTCGAAAGATTTTATGGAACAGAAAATATTTATTGAAAATTACAAAATTTTATTTTTTTATTATAAAGAAAAAGAGAAATGTCTCATATTATTCGCTATGCTTGTGTGTTGATCGTTAACGATAAAAAATAGTTAAAACGCGATGAAATAGGCGATTCTGTCAAACTGTTCAAAGAAAAATTATATTACAATAAATGATTAGAGAAAAATTATAATTTTATAAACTATAGGTACGTCCGCAACTAAAGTAACATAATATTCTTTTATATAAATAACTGTATTCTTTTATTTAATGTCGATGCGCAGGTATTCAAAGCAAAAACATGTCGATTAATCGCAATATTACGCTCGTTCTCGTTTTAATCAAATACGTGAAATTTAATTCTGTGCCGTCGGGTCTTCAATTCGATTAACTCGAAAAACACGCGGGTCGGCGACGGATTAAATTCCCAGTTTCGATTACTATATACGGTTATGCTTTTAATGCGATGGAAATTTCAGCTTAACTGTCCCGCGCGGCACATGTATCAGCCGCGACGGGGTGCGTTGTATTTAATAAATCATCTAGATTGATCGGCGCGCGCAGTGCCGCGATGCGTTGCGACTATGTCGGCATGTCTTTCGACATTGTGCAAACTGCAGACTTGTGTTCCAGAAAGATTTTCAAGCCGCTGCTGAAGCTTTGGTCCGCGCGAACACTATTCCGACACGTCGGTCGGTCGTACGCGACACACAGTTACTGGTAGCAGCCAGGTGAGTACGTAGAAATGTCCGGCGTCTCCTTTGAAAAATCGTCCATAGAGCAGAGCCTTCGCGCCCGAGTAATTCCCGTGATGAATGTACTACGGGGTAGATTCAACAATAGCCAGCCGAAGCACATTGCCGACTTCCCCCTTCAAATTACGTTCTTGTCAACGCTGAGCCATCGGTCGCTTTCGGAAATATCCCGTTGCTGCGAAAGATTTTTCTATGTGCGAGAAACGTTGCAACCCTTCTCTCCCTTCATCCCCCTCAATCTAACAGCGACGAATGTTTTTGCTCAAATTTATTAAAAGTAAAACATTTTAAAAGGACAAATCGGTGTACCTTTCGTTAATCGCCGTCTGCGGCGAATAAAGGAGAAACAAACAGAATTGTACATTCAAGAAAAATTGAAGAAGTTGATTAAGAAGGAAGATTAAGTCGCATATATTGCGTTTCTAAACGCGTAAAGAAGTTTTTGACTCGGTGAAAGTGCGAACAGTATCGCCTCGCGCACTTTAATTCTACTCACGGTACAAAAAAAAATCTATAACATACTGCAACGTGGGAAACAAAATTCTCCGTCTCATAAAGCATTCCTCGCTCGCATTCTATGGAAGAGAAGGACATTGCAGCAAGGAGGAGGACGACGAGGACGAGGAGGAGAAGGAAACGGCAGGGGCACAAGTGGGTGGACATTTCCTTGACGTCAAAGGTTTCTAGCTAAGGTTTTCCAGCCCGGCCGCGCGGTTTTCCAGTCACGAACGTCAGTGTGGGAAAAGGCATTACGGAGAACGCGCCGAGAACGAGACGGCGGAAGGAAACGATATCTCGTTGCACGTCTAGCTGTGAGAGCCTCGACGAGAGAAATTGCAGAAACTATCCACGAATCGAGCTTAGATATCGAACAAGTAATTAAATCGTACCGTCACACAAAAAGACTTGTGGATGATAACAGTGTGTAAAAGTTTTTCGCTTCTAATCCCACTCTAGACAAGTGGAAAAATCTGTGCGAGACAAATTTCGAATGTGGGATTATCAATAGAATGGGGAAAAAAATAGCAGCAATGTCGCCTGTTTCCTCCTCTCTCTCTCTCTCTCTCTCTCTCTCTCTCTATATATATATATATATATATATATATATATGTATATAGCTATATGCTTCCATTATACAAAATCGTCCTATTTGCAGAACATGATTCGCAACATTTTGTATAAATCAAGATGGATTTTACAATATGAGGCAATTCTCGAAACAGGAAGCTCCGGCCGTCGCAGTCATCAATACACCTGCGCTATCGCAGTTTTGCTTTGGAATATGCGCGACGATGTACTGTCATTTTTGTTTACCTATCGAGATACCGAGCGCAATACACAGCAATAAATAGCACAAAGAGAGCAATAGACGGATTAATCCGGCTATCGATATTCGTTCGTTGTATAACGGGCCGCGTAATAAATTCGTAGTTCACGCGTGCAACGACGGGACATTTTATGCGGGTATTCCGTAATTCATAAAAGGGGGAAAATGCCAGAGGGGGAGCAGCGGCTGCGCGCGAGCAACGAGCTAGTCGATTACCTCTCTAGGTATACCTGGCATTGTTACGCCACGTATACGCTTTTACCTTTACCGCTGACCTTTAACAGCCTGAAATGTCCGTTACATCGATCGCGGAATCCCTATAGCTCGCGCAAATAAAACAAAAGTCCTCCTCCAGGCGGAGATAATGATCCACTACGACGAAGGACGTGGCGACGAAAGAATCATTATTCCCTCCTAAGCGAATTTTTAGCGAGCAATTCCGCACATCGTTCCGATAACATCGTTATTTTATATAGCGTTACCGCACTTACGTATTACAACGCTACGATAAATAGATTCGTACGATTATATCAGGATACTTTCACGACGACTCAAGGGGCTGAGAGTCTAATATCTGCGAATATCTGCTATTCATTTTTATGATAATTACTTTAATAAAATAAAAAAATGATTAATACTGTACGGAACGAAACAAACTATTAGTAATAAAAAACTTTTGTAATAAAATATTATTAGGTATATCGTGCATATTTAATGTAATTCAAGGCATTTTTATTATTTATAATTAAATTATTTAAAAACAGAAATATGACGTTAAAGAATATTTTATAAAATATTTATTGTTTTGACCTATATTGTATCTTTATATTTGAATATAGGTCATCAAATATTTGTCTTGTTATTTACGCTAGACTACTTGACTATCTTGAAATTGATGTTTTTTCAAGAAAAATATCGAAACATTTATTATTTTCAAGTAATTAAGTCTTAAAAGTCTGGCAAACTAGATTCTGGAAGCAAGAGAAAGTGACAAAATTATAACCTTTATTAACTCTAAGTAGTTACCTCATTGTAATATCTTAATTTTAAGTTTAGTTACAAAGATATCTAGTGATTCTAGAACACCTCGTCTCTGGAGGTTTACACTCGTGAATACAGGATTGGCAATCCCGAAATACTCGAGCCGTTTCCCAACGGCTGACGGTATAGACTAGCCATCCTAATTTTTTGAAATGATAAACAAAGATCAACAGATGAATATATTTCATTTAAATCGTTAAATTATATATTTAAAACATATAAAGGATTCACTTATCGAAAACTCGTAAAAATTATAGTATACAAAAAATAATATTAAAACTGAAATACAAGAACTAAAGTAAGTTACGTAAGAACTCCGTGGAAAAATATATTGTAAATATAAAAAGATTCTCTTTTATATAAGGAATGCCATATATGTACATCGCCCTGGCATTTCATCTCGCGCTTCGATCTATTTTTAATATTACTGTGCCGCGCTGCCCTGCACGTTACAGTCTTTCCATTGAACGCAATATTCTTCAATGAATATACGTCAGACGGATCTATGATCTATTCTAGGCAAGCACAGAGCGCTGAAACAAATTTACCCACGACTAGCGCATCTCGCGAATATGTCGCGTGGTTTCGCGGAATTTAAATAAACGCATAGCGAAATACGTACGCTCTGTCTTCAAATCGATTTCGCGCGACGCGAATTACTTAAATTAATTACAGAAGTATCTCCGCCGTGCAAACGCATTTTATTCATGCAACGTCGTTATCGGCGCAGCAGCCAACGGCTATCGCGATATTGTTTTTTTTTCCAAATCTCTCGCATTTAGTTAAAAATAATTACATTAAGATCCGCGCGCATCGGGCGCTCTTGGATCGATAACGCAAACTATTTCCGTCCCATTCCAGTCCTCTCCCCCCTTTCATCTCCGTTCCCTTGAAACGCAGCCCCGTTATGTAACAAGCGAAGTGAAAAAAAATAGGGAGAGAGAGAGAGAGAGAGAGAGAGAGAGAGAGAGAGAGAGAAGAAAATACGCAAGCCTGGAAACAATTCTATTCCGGCGGTGTTTCTGAAAGAGGTGCGCCACGAAATCAGGAACTACGCTTCTTCTTAACAACATTTCTTGCTTATCTCTGCCGGTTGCGCGGAAATGGCGTTGCCGCGGCAAAACATTTTCCGGCGGAGGCATTCAATTTTTTCCCAGCCGCCGCGGCGCCGCTGCCCTTTTCCTCCGAACTGCCTCAATCATCAGGGCGCTCCTCGCTTCACCTCTCGAAATATATTAAGTTCATGATGAAGTTCTACCCCGTAGATACCGGATCAATTGCAAAATTATGCTTTTTTTGCTTTCAATGCAACAATAATTTTTCTTCAAGTGTTCATAGAAAATTATGTAGACACTGGCGACGGAACTTCTTGATTCAATCATTTGAACTTGAATCAAATTCTGCGAGCACGAATATTTCTCTTTTATAAGCTCAGGAGACGTTTGTTTGCAATATGAATTTTGTAAGTTATTATTTGAACTGTAATTATACTGAATTATCGTGGAAGTTAATCCGTAAAGAACGATGGGAATTTTACAAATAAAAGCAATATACCCGCAGCTTAAAATTTTTAATATAACCGCGTAATTGAAAGGCTCGTCAACGTTTCCGCACGCGAATTGAACTCGTTCGCAACACGAATTATCACGCGGTGGATAATCCAGCCACCATTGAAGCATGGGAACGCTCCAGTCATACAACATTATACTAAACATACACGAGGCACGTCTCGGCGCATTATGTAAATACATGTAATAACATTACCTAAGTGCACACGTTTACGTTACGTTTACGTTTCGAGTAGGTAGGTATGCGCGCCAGTCAAGTTGTCCTCCGCTGCATAATTTGCGTAGTTCGCCGATGCAATTCGCTTTTCGCGATTATCCGCCGAAATAGCGCGCCACAGTCTCGTGTGTGGGCGTCACGGATATAGCTTACTTACATGACAATGTGCCCCCGGTTATATGTATATATACGGCGACGTGTCGAGATAGACAAAAACGTGAAAAATTTTTTCCCCCCCTCCGAGTTCCTCCCGCATTACGTTTCTTTTATGCGTTACATTGTTGGACCGCTAAAAATAGCGACTAAAAAGCCGGCCTTTACCCATTCGAAGTTCGGGCTGCCGGTGGTCTACTTCTCCGCAAGTCACGCCTCCCTTCCGCGAAGCATTAATCGCAGCCCCCGGCCGACTATCGCTGGAAATGCATCCGCGTACTTTAACATTTCGCCTCGGTCGCGTGCGGCCGTGGCGCACATTTAGGCAGAAAAACGATAAAGCGTATTTTTGCGACCGAACACGAAAGCAACGCGCACGCAGCGGTGCACATTGCAGGAGGGGAGGAATTGCAAGAGCTTGTAGTCTTCTAATTGCGTACAAAAATGTATTAATTTATACAATAACATTCAGATTCTGTCAATATGACGCGATTCTTGTTATCTTCTATTTGCTCAAATTGTTTTAAAACATTTTTAACAATGGAATATTTAAATTGTTACAAATATTATAAAACAGAACGAGTGTCAAACCATCAAAGAAAATTATAAATCTATTTGTAAAAATCGTTTTGGCTTATCTTGATAAAATTTGGTATTGTGGTTACACATGGAAAGTTACGTAAAATGGAAAAATTTAATAGTGTTTTATCATCTTTGTGCCAATTCTAAATTGGCTGGCTGTTTTTATACGTGGCACAGTGACTTCGCACTCCAGTTTAAATATTTTTAACAAAAAAAAATATTTTCTATTTCTTGTTACAATTGCAATATCATATAATAGTTTCCGACACAAAATGTCCCTCTCTCGGTTTAATAGAGAGCATTTATGATATTTATTGTACAACCGCTTTCTTGTTTGTCGATATTTTTCGGTATATTTCTTTTAACTTGAATAAATTCAGATTTCATTCGGCAAAGCACCGCTGCTGCATGTACGTTGCATTGGTTCGAAGGTTGCCGGTTGAATGTAGGTCGATTCTCAGGTTCTAACTTGGCCCGATGTAGCCAAAACGAGCCAATCTCCACCCTTCCTACCCTGGAACGGAGACAAAGAAAGAGCGGGCAGGGAGGGCGGGAGATAGAGCGGAGGCGAGAGCGAGGTTGCATGCATGGATGAGCGCGAGGTGGTTGAAAATGGTGTCGGTGGTAGTGGTGGATATGCGGCAAAGGTAAAGGTCAGATAAAGCGAATGCTATCGACTGCTTTGTTCGCGGAAACGCTTTACCGGCTCCCATTGTGTTCCCTTGATTATTATGTTCATTCTCAATACTTGCCTTCTCTCACTTACACGTTTTCATCAAAGATTTTATTTCATCAACATTATTAATGCCATTCTATGTCACGTTTACGCTAGTGCACAGAGAGAATTTTATTTTAAAATTTACCCTGAAAATCATGTTAATCGTAGGACAACATATAGTATTTCGACAAATTTTACGTGATTTTCGTGATTTTTTTTAAATATGTACTACAAAACAAATTTATTGTAGTGCACATTAAAAAAATAACGGAGAAAATCACAAAATTGGCCGAAATGCTTTGTTGTCCCACGATTAACATAATTTTCAGGGTAAATTTTAAAAGGAAATTCTCTCCGTGCGCTATTTCTAATTTAATAATAACTCTTTGCTAACGCTATTATTACAATTTGATGATTTTTCTTAAAAGAATTCTTCTCAAACGTTTCCTGAAAAAATGTATCTGTATTCAATATCGTTCAACTTCTCTTTAAAGAAATACTATTGTTACTTTATTTCGATAACTTTTAACGTTGTCATGATGTTAAACGGAAATTTTAATCAGACTATACAATATCGTGTAAATAAAAAGAAGGAAAGAATTGAGTTATTCGTTTTGTATGAATTAAAGTAAGAAAACTAAGAGATACTTTTCATTACAAAGAAGAAAAAGTCGCGTTAGATATTTTTTAATAAAACCTTCAAAAAGATGTATTTTATTTATGTATCACAGTCTATAAAAATAGAAAATTTGATGCTTTTTCACCGATATTTCAAACATCCTTTGTTACGACGGAAGTTTCGACAAAAAAAGATTTAAAAATTCCATTGCATACATATACAGGAAGGGAAAGGAAGGATGAGTGTGGGAAATGCGAATAGAATGGAAATAAATAAATAAAAAAAAAAAGATATAGGCAGAGAAAGATTTGCAGCACGCTTCGTAGGCCGCTCAAACGCGCCATTTCCGCGCGAAAGAGACGGGCTGAAAGATGCGATGGATAGGGGTGCACTTGATAAGAGGGGGTGATACGGGGTTAATCGCCGCGTTCACACTCACCGCGCATCAAAGCCGCTCGACTACATCATGCACCCCTGCCACTACGTCCCTATCTCTCTCTTTCTCTTCCTCTTCTCCCATCTCTCTCTCTCTCCTTCTCTTGTGCACGATCCGGAAAAGAGAAAATCGATGAACAGTGAAATTCGACGCGGGCTGCCGAGTGTCGCCGGGGCGGAACGGTGGACGCGAAGAACGGATTTATGATACGGCAAGTGCCCACATCGCGATATTCTCGTTTGAGTCAGGTGAACGTGACGGCCCCGTGTTGAAAGTAGCTGCTAGTGACACTATTTTGTTATTTAAATTTACTGTTTCATTTATGCGCACCGGACGGCGTCATTAAAGTCTTCCGTTTCCGGGTCAAGCTTCTTTTTTTGGATTATATATCTAGATATTCACTTTTGAAATCTGCAGTCTATTTATGGCTTATATCGCGACCTCAAATTCTTTTATTCTAACGAACAAAATCTATATTTAAAACAAAATCAGTTCTTTCAACGATCGTGTCGAATCCGTTCATTAAAATAAAGCGCGTTTGTTAAAACTACGGCATTTACATCGCAAAGAAATCGTAATCGGGAACGGTCGTTAGAGCTTAACGATCGATGCGGTCGGCTATGTCAACACGAAACTAATCGGCATAGTCGGAGAGCCGGCGGTTATCCCGGGAATCCTGCAGGATCGGTTATCCTCGGCGCTCCTGCGGTTGAATGTAACGACCCCGCCTCGAACGTCGGCCTCGAACAATTTCGCAATTTAAAGCGCACGAGGTTGCTTACAATTACAATAACTCAAACCTTTCAACCCCTCCCTCCCCTCCCCCTCTTGGTCTCATTAGTATTCTTCTGTATAAAAAAATTTTATACATGAAGAATTCAGTTTAAATATCTCCGTCCTCGTAGAAAGTTTTAAATGTAAAAGTATATTACTTAACGCACACACGTGTATCCGGCATTCAGTCTTTTGTCACGAGTTTCTCTCCCTCTCTTTACATTACACATCGCGCGCAAAGTATTTTCTCGTAGATTATTTGGATGCAAGGGGATTTAAGCATCTGCAGAGGAATCGCTCCCCTAACAATATCGTATTTCTATGCAAACAGCATTACACTGATGAAACAATTTTCACAATTGTTTCATAATTAGAAGAACTCGTTTGTGATCGTCGTCCTCCAAGCGCTGCACTGCCGCAACGCTTTAGATTCGCCAGCTACAATTAGTAGCAGTTCACGGCTGCGGCGCTTCCTAAAGCGAGTTATTTTCGAAAATCGAGCAACGCGGCGGGAAATTCGGTGGATTTCTCGAGCGCGCTTGTGGGTACGGGTCCCACTGTGCGGATTGCGAAGCGCTAACTTGGAGTGCGCGGGAGATTCTTCGAGTATCCGGCACCGCATCTCGATACGTAGAATTAACGACCGTCGAGCGT
Organism: Wasmannia auropunctata; assembly: GCF_000956235.1. Taxonomy (NCBI): domain Eukaryota; kingdom Metazoa; phylum Arthropoda; class Insecta; order Hymenoptera; family Formicidae; genus Wasmannia; species Wasmannia auropunctata. Next base: position 5,220,309 of record NW_012026837.1, on the reverse strand, counting down.
CGTCGAATAATGACTCGTCAACTTAATTAAATTTAAACTCCCTCAGCTGTGTACGATGCGTCGTCGAAGTAGTTTTCGAGTGGGCTCAATCGCTGTGACGTCTTCTCAGGAGAGAGGAAGTATAATGCCTACATAGGTATGTACCTGATGGCCTTATTCGAGATACCTAACTCGAGGGCTTTTAATTGCTTTTCCGCTTTGCAGCGCGTCGGATTTTCGTCAGTTCCCACCCATAAATCGCGCCGCGTTTTGACTTTTCATCGACATCGTCGACGCGAAACATGCCAAAAAACGGTCGTCTCGTCGTGACGAATTTTCACGATTTATTATATAAACGTATATATATAAACAATATCGGTGTCAGTTTCGCCGCGTCGCGTTTTGCGGTTATTTCGGATACACGCGGGAAAGCCGCAGTGCTTGGCACGATGCGCGAAGCATTGGAGAACGTCTTCCTCGTACCTGATGACGAAGGGGGTTGAGAGGGTCGCCCCTCGTTACGCTCGACACCACCGTCGAGAAAGATTTTCCTTAACAGGAGTACAAACGTTTGGAGTACACCGCCGCCGCCGCGCTGCTAGAGGAAGGACGACCTCGTCTGCACCCTTAAAGCCCCACTAAGGGCCCGGCAGCAACCGTTGAAGAGAGTTGCTCGACATTGTTTGTTGGGTTTCCCACTCGGAGAGAGAAACTCGACCATCGTGCACGAAAAAAAAAATACACAATATCGTGCAACTTCGCGCGCGCTTTCCGCGCCCGACCGTCGACAAGCCGTGTTACGGGCGTATTAAAGAAAATAATAATGATAATAATGATAATAATTTATAATCTCTTGCAAAGAGATAATGGCTATTGTTTGTTGCCAAGTTAGCTGCGCCGAGAAACACCGCAGGACTGCCGCCTGTAACTTTCGCGGAAGAAAAAATCTTACCGCGGAATACGGCAGCGTAACTTTGCGAACTTTCAACAAACTAATGACAAACGTTTTATGCGCGAGCGAGCTGTAACAGTAACGGTAATGGTAACGGTCCGCGTAAGAAGATAGTTGATTGTAGTTAAGAAATTTTATTTTGTAAAATGTGACAATTGTTCCAACATCGTCGATAAATATTTACTGACAAATTATTATTCAGCCTTGTTAAGTCTCTTTTAGTTATCAACTTTTGTTCGGAAAAATTTCTCTTTCGTAGAAAATCGTGTAATATTAAAATAAGTACAAATAATAGAAGTGTTGTTACAATTTTTTAGAAAAGACGTTTAATTATCGCCAGGAAATTAAGAGATTTCAATATAAATATGAAGGTCTTGTTAATATTGAATTTATTATTTTTTAAAATTCCAACATGACAGTCGATTAATCCCGTAAGAAATTACAGTGTCATCGTGCGAAAAAAATTTTCGCCGATCGCTGTGCGCGCGCGCAAGCGTAAGAACTTACACCTAGAAAATATTCTGACTTTTCGGTGCCTATAGGCGTTAAAAGAAAATACGGATGCTCAGAGACAGCCTGTGAAGGAGAACCTCATTTTATTCTATGCAGTGCAATATGTCAGAATTATATGTTATATTCATGTCAGAGGTTTTTAACAGTTGGCCCATTTCGCTAGAAATGTCTTTCCGAATAAAATACGTTTTAAGAGTGTGATTCATTGTTACCCGCGGACACGTACGCGCGGGCCGGGAGTACACACATACATGTATATGCCGCGCCACCCCGGGAGCTTTTGTCGATTTCACGAAGAACGAACTTGCGACGGGATATACGTGCGAGACATTTCAAGGAAGTCAGACCGCCGCCCGCCGCCGCTACCGCTGCGGCGGCTTTTGCCGCCTGAAAGTTGCAAATCCTTGGCCGGGGACTTTGCACAATGGGCGCGCGCGAGCGCGAGCGCGCGGCGCAAAGTTCGTTCGCGCGCAATAAAAAATGGGCCACCGCGATTTCGCGCGTGAATTATCCCGCCGTGAGCAAATTGAAACTGCCGGCACGACTTCCGAATATATATCGCGAAGTTGAGTTCGTTCGTTATGCGGGAGCTCTCTCTCTCTCTCTCTCTCTTTCGCTCTCTAGCTTGCCGCGCGCCGCAGGAGGAGTGCGGATAGAGTCGGACTGCGCGCGCGAAATACTCAGACTGCGGAATTAGGCGCCCGAGCACGCGCATAAAGCGGAAGCGGGAATGAGAACGAGAAATATTGAGTGACTTTCATCAATTTGCGGGCTTCTCCCGGTGATATCAGAATATTCACTTTTATGCCTGGTTCGCTCGATTCTATATATGTACGAGTACAGAATACGGTGAATGGGCGAGTGGCAAATTCAAATAGAATTTTAATGGAATAATTATGAAAATAATGTTTATCCCTAGCGAAATTGTTTTGATCTCCAATCCAGCTTGAGACACGATCCAGACATTTTTTTTATCACTTAATCAAACAGGAAGCTTTTTATTCCACATTGACACGCACGTTGAATCTTTAGATTTATTCCCGATTAGCTTATATATATATATTTTTTTTTAATAACTTTATTTCTATTATAAATCCGACTGTTTTAGCTGTTGGCTTAGCGATTAGCTTATATATATGTATATATATATTTTTTTAATAACTTTATTTCTATTATAAATCCGCCTGTTTTAGCTATTGGATTATTGATGGTTACAACAATAAATTTGCGAATATACATATATAAATAATTTCTTTTATAATATACTGTATTATAAATTATGGTATTGTACGAAAATTTATGCAAAAAGATAAATTCATTGACAGATTTAATTACTCCATAAAATGTTCTTCTTTCTTCTTTAATTTAGTTTTCTTTCGAGGGGTGGGAGGGGAAGAACGATGGCGTGTTGTATTAATTTTAGAAACGAATTTATGTAACAGATAAAATTCAGCTCAATGCTATGCAAATTATTCTCAAAAGGACATAATTCTGTTAAAATATTTATTTAAAAATAATAAATTAATAGTACAAATTTCTGGTTTTATTTGAACATAAAAAATACCATTTAAAAAATCAGAAAATATTTTAAAATACAAATTCTCTCCAAGATACCAATGAAAATTTTCGCCACTTAATCTAGTATCTCGTAGAGTTCGAACGGGACGAAAGATTATTAAAAATAACGTGCCGATATATTTTTCAGCGATTTTACACAGTTTAATTATTTGTGTTTCCTTTCTAAAAGATATCGATGGTAATAACTGCCAGGGGATTTTTGATTCGCGTCTCGACAGGGCGAAAGATATCAAATATCGCCCGTTGTCAATATACGGCGGTTCGAGAATAGAAAGCCGAGTATTCCCCATCCAATATCATTGGTCACACCAGTTTCCTCGTCTCGTACCATCGACCACAGATTAAATCATCCCATTACCAGACCGCTGCGGTTCTCCTTACATTATATTCCGGAGTCGTAGCTGGAATTCTCATTCCCCCTCGTCCGCCAATCGATTTCTGGAAGACGTAACTGCGCTCGTTTTTCCAACACAATCCATCTGCGCCGGAATCTCGAGCTTAGATCCGTTTCCATTCCAGATTATTCATTTATAGCCAACTGAACCTGTGTGTTCGTAAAATTCGATCCCACTCCTTGGGATGCCTCCGCAAAATCATCCGTATTACATTATTTACGCAAGGAGAATGCAGCTCCGTTCTCTGCTCTATCTTAATTCAAATTAATTGATCTTATAATGAGATTTCGATAATGTATTTACTTTCATACCTTCGCAAAAAAATATATCGGATTTATCGTCTTTTTATCATATCGCGTCAATCTATTTAAAGTGATCGATGAATACCACTACTTACAGCTTTATATTTCCTCCCACACTATGCAATCTATAATACGCAATAAAGATATAGAGTTACTACAAAATGGACAAGTCGCCCACTCGTATCCTATTTTTAAAGTAACATCGGTAATTTTTAACGAGAATCGATCCCTTCGTCATTTACTGAAATAAGCCTCGTGGTACTCCACGTATCACGTATTTATCCCGCGTCGCTAGTTTGCATCCTATAAATCAAAACTGTACGACAATATATTAGCTACATCCCGCATCCAAGCCTCGTCTCTCTCTTTCGCGACAGCTCTGAGTTTTTATACGGCAATAAGAAAGTTTCGAGAGGAATCTTTATGGAGCAAGTTTCATGGTGAGATCGCTAAAGTTTCCCGGAGCTTCCCGTGTCTCCTTGCATCTCCACACTTCCCTTCGTATTAATCCGTTTTAAATTCGGGATAGAGTAAACGTGGATCACTCGCGTGAGCCTTTTTGTTCTTCGCGCGAAACCATTGAAGCAACACGGCCGAAAACGAGACGGCTTCGTTATGCTATGTTTTTTTTCTTAGATGTTGAGACACATCGAGACACATCGACGGCAGTCGGATGACAATTTAAACATTTATTCTCCTTTAAACTTTACGTTCTTACATTCGTGAATGCATCCTTATATTCATGAAACCCGCATTCTTTTCTCTCTTCCCTCTGCCAATTCCGTTTCGGAGGCGTTGCTGTTTAATTCAGATGTATAAGATTACATTCTCGCGTGCATATCTTGATCTCGTGCAATAAAGAATACTGATGAACATCGATTAAATTGATGTGGAAATATTTTCAGCATGATTGCATAATATTCGCGTTATGTAAAGATTTTCTTGGAAAATGGAAATTATCGTCAACTTGTCGCCAAAGTGATTGTTAGCGAGAACAGTCACGGAAGATTCAAGATTCGTTCCCTGTTACATGCAGAGTTTCTGACGTTTAACGGGATCGCTTTTCTTCTCGGATTGATTTCGTGTTATTCGAAACAGGTCATATCGAGCTCTCTCCCCATCATAAAAATCCTTTCTTACGTCGGATATTAACCGGTGTGACACTCGAAGGAACCTTGATCTCGTCAAATCGTTGGATCAGTTACGATCGCGTTATCCTCCACTATGAGCGCGGCGATAACGCGACCATTTCTCGCGATTTTTGAAGGCTCCTAAAGCTCCCGTGGAAGTAAAAGCGGATATTAGATGTCGTATGCATGATCGATTCTTCGTTTTGTGTTCGATATATTATCGAGGTCATGAAGGAGAAGATTTCAGAAGCTCGCTCAATGTCTACCAAAGTATAATATTTACTAACGCAATGGCTAGCAATAATTATGAAGGACTCGCTTCGCGAAAATACATTATACACACACAGAAATTACTCGTAGTTAGATATCACAAATATTATCATTCGAATTATTTACCACATTTGCTTGAGTGAATTTTGAAAACTAAACTGTGATTTAATTCATTATTTCATTGTTGACTTGCGTCGAGCTTTGTTTATTTTTTTGCGCGTTGAATGTTTCTCTTCAAAATTTTGCAAAATATGTCTATTTAAAATACTGCTCTTCTATGAAACAAAGTCTCTTGAGAAACAAAGTCAATAAATTTATTAATGATTTTTCCGCGATTTTGCACGTTAGATAATGTTTAATAAACTTTATAATTTAGTAGCTCGATACGTAATAGAAAGGTGTAATTAACTATATATCTATATCGGTTACAAGTATGTTTTAATATAACAGTGAAAATTTTTTGTTATTATAGGCATTTCGGCTGTTTTTAAATGTAAACATAGTTGTGTATATTTCGAATTGTTATTTTGTGACTGTATGTTCTACAATATTTTATTGTATTTTTTGTTCTGTATTATAATTTTTCTACTATTTTGATGTAACAAAATAAAACATATAAATAAAAAAATAAAAATAACATGTGTTCAAAGAACAGAGAATCGCCGATTAAAATTGACAAGAATGCAGGAGGTCTCTATAAATTACTTTGTTTTCGCCGGATGAAATTTTAATTCCAATATAAAATTAATACATTAATAAATTAATAATTAATAAATATATAGCTGTATTTATGATTAGAAAATTTCAGAGCCATATCTGTTCAAAGTATATCTTTAATCGTAACGATATCCGATAAAAAAAGAATATCGCAAGAAAAAATATTTAATTTTATTTAATTTTCAAGTAATAGAATAAAAAATATAACAAAATGCATGCATGCAATAAAATATAACAATTTGTTATATTTTTATGTGCAATAAAATGCACATAAAAATATAACAAATGTTGCGTGCATGCAACATTAAGAGTGTCGTGTAAAGCCTGTACAAGAAGCTTATTCGTATAGAAAATATTCATATCTATACACTCTCTAAATCTGAATCAATGCATAGTCACTGATTATCAATGGTTA
>NW_012026837.1:5206273-5213802 GCF_000956235.1 Wasmannia auropunctata | reverse complement strand
TGATTCAGATTTAGAGAACAGATATAAAAGCTTAAAATACTCAATATACATAAAGTTCATAGTTTAAAGATGTTTATACAGTAAAATAAACGTAAAGTGATATTTAAGCTCATGAAATCTAACTCAAAGATGCCACATGAGAGAACAGTGATTATTCCTGCTCTATCCGAGCCAACCGCGAAATCCTCTCTCTCTCTACATCAAAGTCTGCTTCACGCCCACTTTCCTTCCAGTCCGTATCCTTGTTATGCCTCGTAGACATTCACTGGAAGACCCACGCTCTTACGTTTGACAAGCTAGCGGAATATACCCCCCCGCAACCTGTCAGGACGTCATGCCACACGAGACTCTATCCATTGAAAAACGCGTTTCGCTAAAACAATAGCGGAGAACTAACATAAAAAGGGTACAGTTCACTTAACGCTACAAATGTTTCTGATCAATCAGAGGAAAGAATTTTACTAATTGATCGATCAAAGAATGCTTCGCAGGGCATTTGCTGCATCAAGTGGAGCACCTAGTAGCCTAAATTGAATCGCCAAGTTTCGCTTCTATATACCTATATTACGTTTTAAAATTATATCGATCCGCGGCAAAGAAATTTGAAGGATGGAAGATAAACGTTTTGCTATTATCCTTTTCAGTAAATATCAAATATAAGCTAAAATATATTACCGCGAGTTTCTTGTTCTTTCAAATCAAATTTAAAAAAAAAGAAATAACAAGTTAAATCTAATTTGCTCTCTTTCTCTCTCGGTGTTCCTTAATATAATCGGAAAGAAAGCTTCTATTTTCGGTGAAACTTAATTTTGATGAAAAGTTATCCATAAAATTCTTTTCTCTTTCGGTGACTGCAGGAAATATTAATTTAGTTTGATCAATCGCGCGACGTAAAATTTTCATACTTCTATAATTCGAATTGAATGTCTGTCACGGTGCTATTATAACACGAAATCGCCAATTTTTCAATGAGATATCGATATTCATTGCGAAAGCACTTTATGCATCCGCGCTGCGAAGATTGTTCGCTTTGTGAGAATCATTTCACGCTTCGACAGTAGCATGGATGGTCCCCGCGACGATACGAAATGACGCGTCTGAGATCACACAGCGGGGGAAGCTGAAGAGGCGGAACAAAACGTCCGGGGGAAACGAGAGATAACTTCCGTGACACCGTTAAACGTCGCGGCGCGACTCATAAATTCCCTTAATTAAAACTTCATATCCCCGCATCTGCATAAAGAGAGGAGAGCCTACGGATCTCTCTCCCGCTGTCCTCACTGTTCATTCATATTAACACGCTGTCGCATGCGAGACGCGCGCTGCGCCGCCGCGCGGTTCCGAGCTCCCAAGAGCCGAGCTAAACTAAAAATCGCCGCGGTGGATATTCTTCGAGCGTGCGGAATTCCTTGCGATTTGCTTAGAGCGTATATGATTTGATTGTGCGGCACTTCACAAATACAGATATTTGCAGCGTGGGCGAGGCGGGGAGAGGGAGGAGGGAGAGAATTGGTTGTAGAAGGCTCGCATATCCAATAAACCAGTTATTCCCAAAACAATTGAAATTGATAGAACTGATTGAACGGGTTAATGGATAGTTAATAATTCATCAGTAACATCAGTACGGACAAAGCAGAAAATTAATAGGAATCGACGTGACTAAATTTAAACGTGCTCCGTCAACAGTACGCATTATAAATATAACGATACGCCGTAACTGTTTGCGTAAAACGGGGGAGCGAGGAGGGGGTAAAAAATAATAATAATCGGGCGAAATTAGCGAAATTTTTGTCGATGGCAGTTCGCGTCGAGAGATCGGAATACGTTCGTATGTATTCGCGTAAAATTATTTATAGTTCGGGACAGCAGAGATGCGCGCAGGTCAACCTGAATGCACGCGCGCGTCATGTTTCATAAATTAAATTCTGAGTGGCAACCGACATCTGACATGAAACAACGTTGTCTGTAATTACGCTGCGAGCACGAGCAGCGGCCCCGTCGGTTCTGTCGATTATCAACTGAATAAAATCATTTAATGCGCGAATTAAAATATCGACAAACTTACACGCGTGGCCCCGATATCTGTATGTGATAGCTCTCGCTGTGCGATAACTAAATAATTTATATCTCGCATTAGCTAAAGCTGAAATTTTAGCCGGCTAATTTTTTGTCATTGCAAATTTTACCTTGATAGAAGGAATTGATAAAATTTCGATTATTGTAACTTTAACGCGTCATGTCAATTATTTACGAAAATGACATTCTGTATTACGAAAATTTTAGATAATATTTGTATTCGCGTGGATGTGACCAAATATAAATTATTGCAGTAATTCGGTTGGCAAGTAAAATAAATTCTTTACATTTTTTTTATCGTAATTACCTCACAAGAGATGCTTGAAATGAAAATATAAAATAAAAATAGACCTTCTCACACACACACACACACACACACACACACACACACACACACACACAAACTTTTTTGAAAAATAAAAATACAAAAATGACAAGAATTAAATTCAAGTTATATTCGAATTATCGCGTATGCACATGAATGTACGTAAAAATGTCGAAGGCAAAATAAATTCAGCGAAATAACGTTTTACTCTACTGAAAAGCTAACACTTCGGCCTTGTTTTGCCTTCTCGTGAGGAAAAGGGAGAAAAAGTCTCGCTCTTGTGAGCGCGTCGTATCGAGAGTGCAAGCTGCATTATTTATGCGATTGATATCGCCGAACATGCATCGGGCGACAAGCGCATTAAAAAGACAAAGGAAGGCATACCGGTCGTTCGTCGCATTGAACCGGCCGGGCCCCGGCGCGGCGGCGGAAACACGCGTATTTGATATCCCGCGAACACACTTTCTCACTTTATCGCGAAGAGCTTTTCGCTGATATTGTCGCGCGCAATTCTATCGCGTGCTCGACGTGGCGCGATTCGCGAAACGCTGACGCACTCGACTACAAAATCGCGCGCGCGCGCACGCTCGCGCGGGGCTATTAGTGTGTACACGTAACGTAATGCGAGCGCAAACAGAAAAGCGCAATCGTCGGCTGATCACACGTTATTAACTATTGCAGAATTCGCCCGGAGAACCGCTGGAAGTAACTAATACGTGCGTCGAATCGACGACTGCATTATGCTGGGGGGCAAAACCCAGGCCGTTGAATTAAGTAATTCAATTTAGCCCCCGGGACATAATGTTTTTTTTTTCCTCCTCGTTAAAGATAATATCGTTCTGAGCGCCACCGCAATGTTAACTTTCACGATTACGACGTTCGCGAGGAAGCGGTCGAAAATTTTAACTCTTACTGCTATACTTACTCTCGTAAGGAATAAAAATTAGGGGGAAAAATTTTTTTCTCAACAAAAGAGATTATCACGCAAAGTGCGCGAAAAACAAAGAGTATACGTGTCACTCGGGTAAAAAAAAAGAGAGAAACGCACTCCACATCTGAAATTTCATCCTGAGAATGAAACATCCTCGCGGACTGGCATTCCTAGTGTTTAATAACTGACAGTTTTTGAAATGACGCACAAAACCGGTAAGCAGACGCCGCCGCCGCCGCCGCGCCGCGCAATGTTGCCGGCAGTTAGAGCAACACGTAGCCGCATAATCGTATGCAGATGCACGAACGGTCGTATACTCATCTACCGAGCTCCATTCGTACTCCATATGCAAATCGTCTGCACTAGCAGGCAAAGCCCCGTCGGCGGTAGCCTATGGTAACGTATATGATCGAGCGAGTAGCAACGGCGCCTTTGTATTGATGCGGGTGCAACATTTCCTATACTAATTCGGCCACGAACGATTCCTTTGATAAATTCATCCCTGCCTGGCCGCGTCGTAATTATCACCGCAAATTTGTTGAGTGCAACGTTTACACAGGTTAATTTATCTCACCCAACGAAGATTTTGTAATTCACACGGCTGCACGGTGGAGCACGGCCGGATATTTCCTCAAAGGGGCGCATCGAATGGTGATTATAATAATACCGCTTGTTACATATGTATAACGGCAATTATAACATTATTATGTTTCTCTTCTGCTTTATTAAAGAAAAATTTAGTAAAAATTATTGCAATCTTTGTCTTTGCTGATTTAATCATGCAAAAATAGTCGGAAAAATCAGTTTATTAAAATTGAATATTGATATAGGATAAAATGAGGTAACTTGGTAATATTTCAGCTTCTTTTAGACCGAATGAAAATGGACATTCCACTCTTATTTGTAGTAACGTATGATGACACTGAACATTGTCTTTTACTTCACGTAAAATCACCGCGGGGACCTGATAAAATTCTTTTTATTCAGGCAATGGATCGCGCCGGATCCCGATAAACGATAATTAAGAATGAGCTTAGACACAACGAGCGGGGCCGATATCTCTCCTTCCGGCCGTGTAATCATTTTTGGCAGCGAAAAGGGGACGGACGTAAAAACCGCTTTGGAATCGCGCCAACGATTTTCGCCGCATTGCCCCACCTGTTACCGTCTCCACTGTGCCACCCGCGCATACACACACACACACACACACACACACACATGCACACACACACGCACACACATGCACACACATAACCGCGTGCGATCGCACATACTATTTCGCAACACCGGGGTACGTTTGCCGTGTTCGCGAGCGATCTCTTTTTATTTCCGGTGAAACCGAGCCCGTAGTAATTTCTACTCCGTCGCGACGCCGAGGAAGCAAAAAGTCTCGAGCGAGCTCATCGGGAAAATGCACTTCCGACGTAGCGGATATATCGATAAGGACAATATTTCCAGAATGTCCGTAAATCCGTCGTGTTAATAACGGCCCCGGTGTTTTCGTTGCGGCCGCTGACAAGGTACGCCAACAGCAGGGGAAGCTTCTCGCGATAAGCCGCGGCGACTCGTCGATCCTTCGCAGTTAATTATACGCGACTCAATTTCAGCGAGCTCAGATGGGACGGGAGGTATCGGTGCGGTATAGTCGCGCCCCTATTACATGAATTTTCCCTCGCGAGGGGTAGAAGTGTGCCACCCCTTCTCCCTCCCCTCCCCCCCGGTAGAGGTAAATAAATGACTTACGGATAATCTTATCCGTCGTCGTACAGCTCCACCGCCCCGAAACGCGCGCGCGCGCGGCGCGAAGTGTCGCGAGATGAGAATAAGGATGAAAACGTTGCCTGCGAAATTACAGCATAACGCGCTTAAGGAAGCCATTTTCCCCGGGGGAGGGAACCCGTTACGCGAAAAACGAGCTGCCCTAAACTCCATTTACGGGTGTTTTTCACGTGAGCGCGCGAAGTCCGAGCGAGACTGTGCGATAAATACGACGGCGAAGAGAAGTTATCGCAGTTATAAGACATTTCGCGGATTAAGTTCCAGCGAATGGGGTCGTTATCTCCAACGTTAATTCGCAGGCAATTTCAGAGTCGTTTAATAACGTAATCTTATGCAAACCTACATGTAAACCGCGTATACAGAGAATATGGCATTATGATTGCGCCGTGTAAACTCCGTACACGTTCGATATGAAAATGTTCATTGCTCATTAGCGCATCAGTCGAGCTATTTTTTTTTTGTAACAAACTGTCATACATTTCCGTTGCTTCTTCTGCAAATAACATCATGGATATACACGTGACCTCGTTGAAAATAGATTAGCTGAAAGCTTCAGTACACGTGACGTAAATGATTCGCGAAAAAAATAATTTTGATTCGCGAGACATTAGACTATTCATGTCAAATGAAACATCGTGTATAGGTCTTCATTTATACGGTTAACATGTTAAAAAGCCGACGGTCGATAGAAACTCATATTTAGATCGTTGAAGACGCGACTGCTCGCGCATCATCGCGGCCCACTTTCATGGAGTACGAGCAAACCTTAAAGGACTTCGTAACTGTCAGGATTAAATCTTTAACGAGCCAGCCGCTGAATGTAACAAACCAGCAACGTCGGTCCTTGGCGCGTCATAAAGCCCCCCGCCGTCGACTGTCTGTCCTGAAGTGCATATTTGCTCGCAAACCGCGTTGCACTATTGCATATATGCAAACTGACAGCGTACGTACTTCTGTACGGTATCTCTGTACGTTTCTCAAAAGGATGCAATAGCTAAAAACGTAATATTCGGAAGGAGCGGAATCTTGATTTTCATGGGAGTCAAAAAATGATTTCAATATTTCGTTTTAAAATCGAGCAGCGCAAAATTTCGTCTCTCCGGAAAAAAAAAGAGACAAAATCCACTCGTCTACAAGAATTAGGTATATTAAAAATTACTAATTATTCTTCGAGAATTATTTCCAATTTGCTTTGTAAATTTCCCGAGGCGGTTATTCGAATAGTGAAGTTTCAACCAGCTCCTGAATTGCATGAAATTTCAAACTTGCATTCTGTATTACTCTATGATATATGTATTATATTTGCACAATTACATTATATAAAACAAAATAGAATCGCCAATACATTTTAGAATAGAATCAAATAATAATTTTTATCGCAATGTACAGCTAAGTACATAACGAAGGATAAGTATAGATACAGCAGAGATAACATAATAAATGGCAGCAGCAAGACTAATATAATATTCCATCTATAGAGATGATTTAGTGTAATATATCGATTTATATATATTTACACTTCAATATATTAATATAAATTATGTGCTTTTTCACAGTTTCAAAAGTTTGTATTTTTGTATCGTTAAATTGGACGTCAAATTTTGTAAAATCATAATTTATGATGCAAATGTCAATCTAAATAAGCCATAAAGATAATGTCGACTCACCTGCGCAATTTTATATACACGCAACCGCACACATACACAAAAAGGCTACAGCACTATTATTTACAAAACGGTATCGTTTAATGAAGCGTTCAATGTAAAATACTGCGGCAGATTCTTTCTCAATCTATACCGCATCGATTTTTGCGGTAATAATTTTGCAATAATTGACGAAAAATTCTTCCCGCGTATTTTGACCGCGAAATTGGCTTAACGTATCGTAAAATGGGAAAGGGCGGAAAAGCCGAAAAAAAGACTAGCAGGAAGTATGGAAAAGAGACACGGAAGTTCCGCGTTAATGGAACGGTGGGCGTCGACGTGAACGAATAGGCGATCATGTGAGCCCGCAAGCGCGTCGATGAAATTAATTGAAAAACCAGTTTATTTATTGGCAGTTCGACGGCGCGATGCAAGTTTTCGGCGAACGTCGGCAGATTCAGCTGCAATAGGCTCGAAAGTAATTGGGTACAGAATCGGACGAACGTAATTGCTTTCGGTCTCTCTCTTCTCCCTCCCCCCTCCCCCGCGCCTGCGATGTCTTTCCGTGTTTTCTCCCGCACATCCCTTCGTGTGTACCAGAAATAAAATTTCGTACGTCGCGTACGTTTTGCAAGCTGCAGCGCGTAAGAGGATAAAAGTGCAGAAGGTGTAGGGGGGAAGCTGTCGTTAAAACATTAGAACTTAAATGATCATTACCTAACGTGGCCCGACGTGCATATATACAATCCGGCGGCAATGTCGCCCCCCCCCCCCC
>NW_012026837.1:5188009-5206205 GCF_000956235.1 Wasmannia auropunctata | reverse complement strand
CTCTCTCTCTCTCCCCCCGATAGACTTATTGAACAAGGGAGACGCGCTTCCCCCCTCGCTCTTCCTCGCCTCCTCTTCGCCGCGTGACTACGGAGGTGGCTTAAAACACAACCCCATTACCGGTAATCAGATGGATCTGATCCCCCGGGCATAGGGGGCTTAAGGACTTCTAGAGACCAGAAGAAAGGGAGGGAGGGGGGAGGGAAACCGGGAGAAGGGTATCAGGATATACACGCCGACACGCTACGCGAACGTAATTGAAAGTTTCCCGACGTCGCTGTCGCTGCTCCCTCCCAGTTTCCCTTCTTCGCGAAACTTGCCTCGGCTCGACGCGCTGAAAGAAAACGGCTGAATGGGACTTAGCGTACCGGCAAGGGCGGGGAAAGACAGACCGCGTAGCGCCCGGGTCTTTCAGACGGCGTCCTTACAACACGACACGGCTGAGTCCTTTGAACGACACGCGGGATGTCGTTGTCGTCGTCGTCGTCGTCGTCGGGAAACGAGCGACGGGAATACTGTCTAATGTGCGAAAATAAGAACTTAACGGAAGGACGGTGAGAAAAATTAACTATTAGAATCCGAAACATACTTTTTGGATTGTCACGCTGGAGAAAGTGTACGAGTGTAAGCTGGCCAATGTATAATAACTGATGCAGATGCTGTATTTTATTTATACAAAGAGACTGAAACATCTCGGAAAAAGGATTTGATTACCGTGAACAAAGGCGGGATATTATTTTTTTAATTAATCAGAAAGCTCGTTATATTAAACTAGGAGAAGCTTTTTATACGTACGTAATTTACTTCGCATAACTTCTCGTCCAGGTTTCAGCAGCAAAGGGGACGCGAGCGTTTTATCCGATTGCGCGCAAATATTGGGGAAAATATCGGGGCAGATTTTCACGCTGCACAAAACAGCAAGCGCGGACGGAGGGAGATTTGGGTTTTCCCCGCCTGCATCGCGCGCAAAGATGACGCTAATTAGATATTGTCACGGGGATTTTCTTTGATGTAGTCCGTTTTCGCCGTATCATCGATCACGCTACATCGGCGGGTATTGATGCATCGATACATAGTTATACGACCCAGGTATTATCGCTCCAATCCGGTAACCGCTTAATTAAGGTGATCGCCCTCGTCGCCTTTGACATGGTCTTCCATGCAAGCACAATGACGACGAGCGTTTAGTCCGTGTTGATGAAATAATACCCCGCTCAAAGCGTCGTATAATCGATTTAACTTCATAATATATAGATGTTGTAGCCTATACGAAACAATATCGTCGGAACGACGTAATCGCGGGACGTATTCTTTGTCCCGATAATGTCACCGTAATGCCGGTGATTCTAATCCCCGTAAGGTAACGCGTAACGTCTAATATCTTTCGTATGTTTTTCGCTACGCATAATTGAGAGAAGATTGAAGATTTCGAAGAGTTTGTGTAGTTAGAAGAAAGGGAAAAAGATTTACGCATTTCGTTGCGCGTCCGGTCTCTTTTTTTTTTGTCAAACATTTTCATCCAAAGTGAGATTAAATCGAGCTTGCTCAAGTCTTCATCGATCATATTTATCTATGGATATCCAGTAACGACATTGAGTATTCGCTTTCTCGACGTAGCAAAATGCGCGAAAGTCCCCAAGAGAACTTCGAAACTTCTTTGATCATGGCAGATAAAGGAGAGATAAAAATGAGGGGAAAAAAAAGGATCGATACACCGTGAGGTAGAATATCGTGGGATAGAAGATTTCGGGAGAGCGTGTGGCACGGGAGGGAAGGGGCGGGGGAGGAAAAACGGAGGAGAAGCGCGAATCCCTTTGTGAACGGAGCAGATCGAATAGAAAAGGGAGATAAGCGAGTTAAGAAGACGAGTACACGCGAGAAAGAACAAAAAGATGACGGCGCGACAGACAGAGGACGACTTCTTTATTCCATCCAACTACTCTTCCGGCTGGATGGAATAAATTTCAAGAAAAAGATTCGTTGAGAGGGATTCTCTCGCGAAAGACGAATTGATCTCGTCTCACCCGTTGTAAAGAATTAAATACCCTCTTCTTACCCTTGCCCTTAGGAAATAAAGAATCGCCAGGTATGCCCGATGTACTTTACTTTCGGCAATTCTTTTTTTCTTCTATTTAAAGGACGGGGTTAGCCCTTCGGGGAGGAAAGAAATGGAAGTCGATAAAACGCTCGATCGGTCGGATGACCGACTCGTTGCGCCGGCGCATTCAGATACGGCCTGATTATTCCCCTCGAGCCGCGAGCACACGACTCGAGAGCGAATATTGTGAGGGGGAGGATTCCCAGACGTTATCCATTATTCCGCGGAGGCATGGCGGTCGGGTAAATCGCGCGATTTTCATCGACGAGTCTTCGATGAGGGGGGGGGGGGAATGCGCACCCTCCAGCGTCGCCTTTACTTACCCCTGCCGATTCCCTCGTCCTGGAAGGGTGCAGGCAATCTTTCCTCCCCGTCTTCGACGATCTGAAGATTTCCTCTCGATCTCACGGTGAGATAGAAAAGCTCACCCACTGTTCGCGCGAGACGGGGTGAGGGGGAGTCGCCCAACGCCGGCGTCGTCGGCGCGCATCGCTCCCTCGGCTCATACTCGATTTCCTCTGTACGACGCGCCACGGCGAATCCGCGCCATGCCTCGATTCCGATGAATATTCCTTGGAAGAATTCATAACGTCCATTTATGCACGGGTCAGTAACTCATATCCGGGACGTTCCGCGCCGCGCCGCGCCGCGCACAATCGAACCAACGGACGTATATCCGTCGCCCTTTCCGCGAATTCTGACTGGCTTGAATTCCTTCTTGAGAGAAAGAGATCTCTCGGCGTGAGATGGTGTAGCGACACTTTTCAATTTCGCCACGTTCCCCTCATTACTTTATATTCTTATAGGAGAATAAAGTTCTCTGCGAGCGCTAGATTTTCACGTTTCATCTTTATAGCATTAGACAGCTGATGTATATACGTGCATTATATAGGCTGTCGCGTAATCGAAATTGTATATTCGTATGCTAATATAATTCATAATTCAGCAAGTTCTTGTATTTGTAAAAGTGCGTTCCAATTTTCTTAACGATAACTCAGATTCATGTTCTCTATCAACACGGCTGTTTAACTTCATTGCGTCTTTCTATTTCGAATACAAACACGTATAAAAGATGCATGTAGAGTATACGTGATGACTGCGAGAAAATGATGTATAATAGATTAGTCTTCATAAGTTTTATTTTCCAAGTTTTATCGCCGCAACAGCTGCAATCGCTCGCTCGTGAGAGACAAAGCAGAGCTTTACCATCCATTTTATTTCGGAGAGTTTTAAGACAACACGGCAGGTATGACAAGCGTTAAAATGGCGGTACGACGATAATCCACAAGCGGCATGCTCGCGCATACAGACATATATACATACGTGTAGACACACATACGCACACATACACACATACACGCACGCACGTACAACACACGTCGCTGAAAGCTCGCGACTTCTCGACGACCTACGACCTCCTCTCCAACCCCGCGCGCGACCTCCTCGGATCTCTCTCGAGCATCAACCTATTTTCATCTTGGGATCCCGGAGGCGGTCGGCGGGGCGAGACGTTGGAAGAGTAGACGAGTAGACGTCGGCCGGGATGGGGCGTGTTTGGGAACCCTTTTGCGGTGCTCCGAAGACAATGGAGCGGAGTGCAAGCGGGACGACCCGGCTCGGAGGAGGAGAAGTAGTCGGATGGTATAAAGGAACCGACGTCTACGGAGAGAAGAGGCACTCTCCTATCTCTCTTTTTTTTTTTTCCCTCCACCATTCCCGGATAGGTGTTCTTCTTCGTCTTAACTTGCTTATCTCCTTTTCACTTCGATCTACCTCTCTGGCGAGGCGCCTCTGGTGAGGGGCACCACTCCTCGCCGCGTTTCCGCTTGAAAGAGAACCGTAGAACGACTTGGGGCCGCGGCATTAATAGAGTTACGGTATCGTTTTGCGTTTGCCTTTGCGCTCGCGAGATACACATCGATGATACCCCCCTCCCCCCTCCCCGTCACTATATCATGCAAATTTGCTGGATAAAAAAGTCAAAGTGAATTTTAAGATCAGTATATGAAATATTCCCATAAATACTCTTTGACAAGATTTATACGTTGAAACTTATTAAAAGTGTAAAATCTCACACTACGTATATTTGCATTTTTTTAAACAGTATTCTGCCATTAATGTGCCTAAAATATAGATAATTTGTATTACTTCGTATTACTCAACATTTACATAAATTGACAAATAGTAATAGTGGGAATACCTTCGTTTGTAAGAAGTTTCAACGTTTCTGGCGGAACGAAACTTCGATATGAGAGTACATAGTTTATTACAAAGCCTTTCAATTCTGTCAACAAGCCGTATCATTACAATGACTGTTAGACGCTGACAACTTGCCAGCATTCAGCTGAACGTTCATTCAGCGGGTGAACAAAGATCGCGGGGATAAAGAGCAAAACGATACAAGGAAGCCTCGAAGAGGGAATTATCTCACAAAGAGGTAGATAAATGCAACAATTCGATTCTAAGTAATTCTCGAGAGCGGAGTCCGTTTGCAGAGAAAGGAGAGGAAGAGCGAAAATCTCCGGCTTCCTCTTAAAGCGATAATAAGGCGCCGTTTGACTCGAAAAGTGCCAAGTATAATGAGCAAGGAGTGTGCAATCTTTGCACTCTCAATAGGAAACTGTACTTGTCTGGCGGGTATCGATCCTCGCAAAAAAAAAAAAAAGGTATAAAAGTTGCGTGCAAAAATAGACCTGACATATTACACGATAGATATATTAAGCCGAGCGCAAGTGCTAAATATTGAACAAGAATATTTTTTTCCAATTACGAAAGTGCGATAATCGCATTTGCGACGCTTTCGACCATCTCTAATGTTAAATGAGCGCTGATGACTGGCGAAATGGAAAAATCGCGAATGCACCGAAGAATGCAGATCTCTTTGCATAAATTTGCAACTCACTGTGCGGTATGCATTTAAGAGAATAGCGTCGTCTAGTAGAACACGCGCGAACTTTCCGACACATTCTGCTTTGCATTTTACATACGAGCGACGCGACGTTAATTTCAAGTACGTCAAACTCGAGCTCGCAGCGGCGCGGCGCGCACGGCGGGGATCACGAAAGCTGCCTTCGGACCTATTCGGTTCCGTATAATGGCGCGATGGGCGATGCGATATTCAACGATGGACCTCCTTTCGATGAAAGGCAACCTGCTCTCTATCGATCTCGCGAACTCCCACGAAGAGGCATGAGGGAACGGCGGTGGGGGAGAGGGGGGGGGGCGAGGAGCTGCACAATCGCTTGACGGACCCATTGTCGCGGGTCCACTGTCTTGGCCCTCCATTTCAGTGTCCTTAACCCACGAAGTGGAATCACCGTCCCTTCATCTCCCCGCGCGCGCGTTCTCACACTCCCCCCCCTTCTCTTCGCGCGGCTCCTCCTCATCCCCCTCGCTCGTCCGCTTCGATTCTCCACCTGCGGAGAACGGTCCTCCGATACGAGAACGCCTGTGTATGCGCGGATATCGCGGATTAAAACAATACACCTGTCCACTTTTCCAACATCGGTATAATGCAGCACTACACTCAGATAATGGGAAAATTCCTCGATAATTAAAAAAGTGAATCTCGATAATGAGAAAGCGCTAACTGGGTGAACGTCCACTCTCCCATACGGAGCATTCACGATACATAAATTAAATTAATTTAAAAAAAAAATCACCCTCTTATTCCACTTTCCTGAACGATTCTATTTAGCCTAAAGCAGCTATAGATTAACAATTGAATGGAAGATCCCGTCGAGTAACGCTGAAGTGATCCTGTTCGCTTCGCGATCCCTGTTCGCCTTCGCGGACAATTCGCACCAACTTCGCACACCGAGCACAATCAGCTCGACGTAATAAGACGTCGCGTTTACAAGCTATTCGCGATCATTCATCTACGATCATTCGTCGGAAAGCATGGGCACGATAGTTCGAGAAACACGACGGTGCCTTTGAGACTACGTGACGTCGGAAGTGCAAGAAATGTCTATCCCGCGGAGGAGAACAAATACAACGTCTAACCACCGTTTTCTATAAGAGGCAAGACAACCGTAGACAAGCTTACAAGGCACATTATGCTGGGGATCCGGTGGTTTGCATAAAGCACCGGTGATAGTATTCTCCTTGGCACACGCTAAGGATGAGACGCGGATAAATCACTGACAAGAAAGCAGAAATCAGGATTATATAATGTAAGAAGGAGAGCTAGAGGTAAGAAGAACATGCGTAAAATATATGTGAAATAGTAGACGATAAAAGAACAAAGGCGTTATAAAAATTTTGTTAAATTAATTTTACCCTGATATGAATGAATATACAAAATATTCCAATAATCACATTCTTGAGATTTATTTGAGTCAAAAATGCTAATAAAAATGTTAAGGTAATATTACAATTATTGCTAATATTACAATATTAATTTACAATTATTGATAATATTACAATATTAAAATAATATACATTTTTTGCTATTCACAGTATTTTTTAGTTTCTTATGTATATATTAAATTATAAATCTAATGTGTATAATATTAACTGACATCATTGATATTAGCAATGACAAATTTCAAATACTATGGAAATTATTAATCCATAGATGTAATTGTAATTAATCAGCTTTTGATCCCTTTGTTTAATTTTTGTCTTTCTGTCTGTATTACTTTCAAATTAAGAAAGCAGAACACATAAATTGTAGGATCGATAACGGTAGAGGATTGCATTTCAGAGATTATATCGATTACTCATTATAATAATAATTTCAGCGTAATATATTCAAAGTTCTGCATTGTCACGGGAGTTGGGGATCAATGTAAGACGGATCCTATTAGATATTGTATATTATGGATATATTGTATCGTACAAGGTGCACGTTTCGTTTAATGCGCAATCGTTCGCGTCAAAGGCCTAATCTTAACAAAGGCAAGGCTTAATAT
Organism: Wasmannia auropunctata; assembly: GCF_000956235.1. Taxonomy (NCBI): domain Eukaryota; kingdom Metazoa; phylum Arthropoda; class Insecta; order Hymenoptera; family Formicidae; genus Wasmannia; species Wasmannia auropunctata. Next base: position 5,199,191 of record NW_012026837.1, on the reverse strand, counting down.
TCGCAACACGCGTACGTCTGTTCCACGTTGTACGCAACGAACGAGTCGCTCGAAATTTCGACTCCTTATTAATGGAATGCATAATTTCGACTGATTGGGTCTCGGATGCGTTTAAGTTTCCCCGTGTGCCTTAATTAATACGTTCCCCTCAGACTCGCAAACGCACGCATATATCACCGAATGCGCACTAATGAAATAGCGGTTAGCGGCTGTTGAAATAGAGCAAACGCCTGTAGAATCAGCCCCGACTTCTCTGTGAGCTCGCAGTCGCATTTGCACACATGATGTACACGTCTTACCCCCTTCCGTCAGAATTATTACTAACATCTGCAGTATTAAGACTGCATAACTGCATTCGTGCTCACACACACACACACACACACACACACACACACACACACACACACACACACACACACACACACACACACACACACACACACACACACACACACACACACACACACACACACACACACACACACATACACACACACACGCACACGCACGCACGCATTTATTAATAATTCAGAAATAATTAAATAATACCAATGTGAGCCGACGGATGTTGGTGTGTAATAATTTTTATTGTTATAATATCCAGCCAAAAAGTTTTGTGCCATAAAATTATTACACGCCAACATCCATGTCAACTCACACATCATTTCTGATTTATTCATGGGAGCCTTAATTTCTTCAATTTAAATTTATTAATAAGCGTTTATTAAGAAAGGAACTTCTCGCAAAATCGATTATATGTATCCCAATTGTACAATTTCGTTGATCTTTCATTGATTTTTGCTTGTTTTTCTCATGCAAAAAAAATGAGCACGAATTTCGTATTTCTCACTTTATGTCTTACTAATTTTGATCCAATTATGATCTGATAAATAATTTCGATACTCGTAAAACATCGCGAAAATGAGTTGAAACTGACACGTTAATTCGTCAAATATCGCGAATCTCTTAATTATGTGTATTTATGTGTGTGTGTGTGTGTGTGTGTGTGTGTCGCGTCTGATTTGCTTCGATCTTAATTTAGTGCTGTAAAATACGGCGACGTGCGCATATCTCCTTGTGTTATTTTATCGTTCCTTGCGAATCAAATAATTGATGGTACTTTAATTACGCTTCTTGATTGCGAGAGATTGCATCCGTATTTCTCGCGAAAACTGCGCAATGTAACAGCTGCGGTTAAAGAAACGGCCGACACAAAATCGGCGGAACGATTCGCCTCAATCTTGCAAATTGTAAATTCTATGTGACTTTATTTTATTTTTTCCCTCTCCCCTGCATACCTATATTATTAATAGGTCGTCGATTCGCGCAAATTCGCCGATCAGCGAAATCGAAGTAGAAAGGACCCTTCCGTTCGTTTGTTTAATCAAACGCGCCAACAACGTGCAATATATTCTCGCCGTATCGGCCCGCGCGAAGGATCGTCTTATTTCGTCGCGAAGAAAAACCGATACTAAACGAAATGATAAACGCGCTACTTTCAGCGTGTTAAAAAGAAGGGATCGACGATTACGCGCTAATGAATTTGTCGCTCTCTATACATAGAGAGATCTGTCCGACGAGATCTTTCTTCCGCGCGGCGCGACTGCGCTCGCGGTACGCGGTACGGCTCTAATACGTTTTTAATGGAGCCGCACCGCCGTCTACGATGAATAATGAAGCACGAATTTAATTTGCGCCGCCTTGAGATTCATCTCAATCTAGAGTGAAGCGGAGGCCCCCGATCGCATCGGTGACAAAATGGAGCGGTCTGATAGCTAAGTGATTTATGAATGATCCCAGAGATTTTCCTCCGCGCGCGCGTATATCCGTCGCGGCGTAACTTGGAAAGTTTCGCGGTATTCCGGCGGCACTTCTTATTTTTAACACCGCGCTGGAAACCGGGTCAGCGCGGGGCCAGAGATTATTCTTTAAACCGATGTCGAGTCGAATTTTTCGTAGCGGAAGAGACTTTAGGACTTAAGAACTCGAGATTTTCACTATCGTACACGTCAGGTCGAGAAAAGGGGCTTTATGTCGTACACTCATGTTACACGTACAAATAAAACGTCTCGATTTCTTCCGTCCAATAAGATAGGAAAGAGAAAGGATATGAAATATTGTTCGAATTACCGTTTAACTTATCGGACACGATATACGTATGCTTACTAGTTCCGTGCACTATCGTCTATGCAACATCCGCAGACATTATTTTGATCGATAAGCTATCGTGTTGCGCCAGCCAGCGGGTCCGCGATGATTACGGGAACGCGAAAGGCAGTCACGACAGTCTTGATCCCAGCCCTTGTTTAAAACGAGTGATGTTACGTGATAAATCCAATTCCTCTTTTATATATAGATATAAAAATACATGTATATACATCGTACACACCCAAAATGTCGTGTGCTGTTAATCGATCCAGCGGATATTACGTGTCCTCTTTGAAGTGCCGTTTTAAAACGTCGCCGTTGGCTCGCAGATTGAATTCCGAAGTCATTCTGCCGCGTCGACCGTCAGTGGACAGATTTTGCAGAAGAATAATGCAAAAATGACTTTTGCAAAAAATCGGGAAGCCTCGTTACTACTTGATATATTCTTCGCGTTAAAATCGCGGTATTGTTTAAATTGTATCATTAGTATCATTAATACAAATAGAAGAAAATTAAACGCGATTTATTAATAAAATTGAATGATAGACTCGCAATCAATTTTATTAAAGTATATATACACCTTTAATTACAAAATTTAATATAGCTTAATAATTGTATAAAACATTCAATTAATTCAATTAATATAAAATTCCGATGTAATTTTATATTAATTTGAATTGATAATAAAGTAATGTTATCAATATAAAATTTGACTTGGTTTTATCAACTCTTCATCGAACTATTTTACATCGTAATTTCTGTCCCGATTTGCTACGTTTGCAGGTAGAAAAAGTACGTCGATATCAGTTACGACGAAGAAATGTATAGATGATTTATGATTTCAATCGCTGTTCGACGGCTCTGAACGTCGCGCGTGTATATAAGAAAAAGTGAAATATTTATACGAGAGCGATATATAATTGATAACGTAACGGAACCTCTCCATTGTGTTACGATATTCTTCGAGAACGTTAAGTTCACGGTATCGTGGGACCTTAATCCAGCCATATTCCGGGCCAATAGATAAAATCGCACGCTCCTTACGAGCGTAGGCTTGAAGAATGGAGAATTTCATATCGATATTCGATTTTCTCATCTGGCGCGGCACACCGCCTCCTTTCGCGATCGCGCTTTATAGGCCAAAGGAAAAAGAATGACAAAACGTGAACGAATCCGTGATTTCGCGCTTCCATTACGCGATAGATCATGAACGGTTACTCAACCGCAAAAACGGACTCATGCCGATCGTTTGCAGAAACAGTTTTGTCCACGATAATCTTTTTATCTTTCTATCATAATTTTGAACGAAGATAGACGCGAGAGATAAAGATCATGACACGGTTATGCATCAAGCATAAAATTGACGTCTGAATATTACTGTATTATTTAACAAATTTTTATTTCTCCCGTGAGATCTGGACGGGCTGTCTGGTCGGGAGCTTTACGAGGGAATCTCGTGTTATATGAGGATTGGGTTTAATATTTGACAGTTTCATCGAGCGGACAATAATCTCGCGAGATTATTTATCTTTGGGAGATGGGAATTAAATCGATTCGCTAAATTACGTAGAGATCTCCCCCTCGCCCCTCTCCCGGTGGGATTCCACCGAGCATGAATGAATATTTTAACAGAGAAAAGGCAGCCAGCATTAAGGACTTTCTTATTATTAAAAAGTTCACGATAGAAAATAGCTTATTACTTTCAATGCACACTCGTACTTTCCAATAAACTTCATTATTTCAATACTCTTATGAGAGTTTTTATTCATTTTTTTTTTATCATTTATATACCCTGAAATGTTTTATAATAAATGTAACTTAAAACGTACATTTGTGCTCTGTCAAAATATAGTATTATATAATAAAGATCTTGCTCTTTTCACTTCTTTGCGTAGACAGAAATAAATTTAAAATGTGTTTTTGTTTATTAATCGGAAATTGGGATTTATTTCTAACAAAAATATCTTAATATCATTATAGATGTACATGCAATAATTACAGATTGAAAATAAGGTTTTTGTAAGGCAAGTTAAAGTTATTAAGAAATATATAAATGAGGAAATGATATTTTTTTAGTTAATTTTACATGAATCTCAGCATAATTGGTTTTTAATTGTATAATGTAAATAATGAAGATTGGAAAATTGCGATGAATTATCTTTTTTTTATATTCTCGTTAAAAAAACATTTATGTCAATTTTTTCTCAATAAAAGAATGAGACGTTTTTTAATTAATTCATGTGACATATATTACAATTTTCTTCTTTTTTTTACAGAAGAAAAATCTCTTAAAGAAGAGGCTACTACGATATGGTATGCGTGCAAAAAAACATGAAGGTAAATTTTTATTTCATTTATTATCGATCAATTTTCTTGCTATTCACATCGATCTTCGGGCAAATATACATATCTTATGTTTTCTAAATCTTCGGCTACTGTAGTGAAGAAATAAGATTTCAAAAACATTATAGGTATATGAGCCAATCCAACGCGGACTCATCCATAAAATAAAGAAGCTTGTAGCCCGGCGACGTTTCTTAAACAAAGCATAATCTACGGATATTCAATATCTTCGATATCGATGGCGTTTTAACTTTTTCTCGGAAAGGTATTCGCGACATCCGTCCTCCTTGAGTTGCGTGTTCGAGGAAGTTCGAGAAGTCGCCGAGATTCTTTTCTCAGTTTCGCTAACTGTCCTCGACTTTGAAATTCGTCGAAATTACAGCGAGAAGGGGTATCAAATATCCCGAGTCTTCTCTGTTTTCTATCCCCCGCGCGCGAACAAACGGGAGACTGCAATTATATAATCGCAAAGCTTATTGTCGCCGGGTTGCGCATCGCACGGTTAACATTAAGACTTTCTTTAATTACATATATTGAAGATCGTTGAAGCTTTTCGCGAAAGCACCGAAAAAGTCATCTTTCCGAAGCCATCTTCCAGAACACCCTATTATTTTTTATTATTAATGATACAATTGGCGGAATGACGATTTTTTCATTTCTTGAACGCGGAAATGGGCGAGTGATTTTGCTCATTTTACGCGTGTTAACCTGATGAGAGAGTAAAGTCGATTATGTCTAACGACGTAACAAACACCGTGCGCATTTTTATCGTGCGCCATTTCCACGATCGCACTCAAATCGCCAACGGCCTACTTAGAACCCACCCAGCCGGGCAATTTATTTTCATTTCTCCTAACGATCTCCCTGCCCGCCCCGCGTCCCATTTTCTACTTTAGACGACGAATAATTCGAGAGAGAGAAAGAGAGAGAGAGAGAGAGAGAGAGAGAGAGAGAGAGACTCGTCCGAGAACGCCCGCGATTCATTCGGCGCGATCGATCGCGTCATCGCGTTAACGTTTACGGCCGCCCGAGGAATCTTGTAACGCGATTACGAGCGAGCTGGAAAACGCGTATAATGGCTTCCGCCGTCTCGAACGGATGCGACGTCGCCGTAAGACGGCCCAGGCGTCGATTTGACAAAGGGACCTAGTGAGCACCCAGGTTTTAACGGCGAAGATTTTTCATCTGACAAGCGAACGATATGGGGGAGAGGGGTAGGCAGCTGCCGCCGCAGCAGCGTGTTCGGAAAACCTCCACTTCCGTTTGCCACCGCGCGGCATATGTTCCGTGGAAAGTTTAGAAAAAAAACCCGAATGTTAAACTTTTTAATAAATATTTCATCGAGTTTTGTTTTAGCAACTTTGCACTCTGCTCCGCATATAAAGTTTCATGACCCAAAAATTAGGATTACGTAATACATTATACATTATGTCTAGAAGCTTGCGAGACCAACGGAATTATGCATTATACATTGCGTCTTGAGATACTTACAAAAATGGTATATAATTTTATTTATTAATTCATGACATACGTCATAATTCCGTAATTATTCTCTTCTATATTTAAAATCTAATATTCTCTTTACAGTAAATTTTTTTTTATCCCCTTCCCCGCACAATGCAGAAAATTAAATATATTTAACTTAAATATATTTTTATCAATGAGATTAGAAATAAATTTAATATTAATAAATACTTCTTTCAATTACAAGCGAACGTTATTTTAATTTAATTATAATTTAAAGCTAAATCGTAATGTTTATAAAAAAAAGTCTAAATTTATGAAAGAAAATAGCATCTAACACACACAAGTTTCCGTACTAAACACAGCGTACTTTTTTGTTAACTGTGCATTATTTTTCTTCTTCTATTTTCCCTGAATTCCTTTCCTTGCCCTTTCTGCGGATTTGCCGTTGTCGCGCCGCGATTGCGGCACAACAGCTCGTAATGCGTAAATTTCCACGGATGTGTACGCACCGCTGCATGATTAAGAGAGACTCGACTTCCACGAGATGTAGTGACAAGGAACGAAATACGAAGGGGACGGAGAGAGGAGATAACAGAGAGACAGGGAGGACGGGCTTGGTGTGCCGTTTGCATACCGCTGCATAATATACGTAACTGCGTTACGCGGCGTACAATGCGCGCATTAGGGAAGGAATAACGATACGTCGTTTCGCCAGCTTTGCGCTGCTCTGATTTGGTCCTGACGTAATGATGTTCCGCGTCGCTTATTTGTTCCGCCGAAAGCGCCGCGTGACAGACGAGGCAGGGACGAGTGAGATACATACGATTCCGACTGACACATATATATATATTTTTTTGTTTTTTCGTGAGCAATTAGTTAAAATATACGCCGATAGGAAATTTCGTCTAAAATCTATCTTGTATCTTTCTCTTCGAGAAAATCACCCTTTATCCGAAATCGGCTTCGCGGGGCACACGTCTTCGTTACGTGTAATTGAATTACCTGAATCCCATTAGTGGCTCATCGATGCGACAGTGACTCGAAGTCTGTATGCACACGATCGTAATTAACGATCGTAGTCGGCGTATGTACGTGGAAACCATGTTGTTTGCCAATGACAAATTCGGAGCTTACTTGATTGAATGTAACGCAAGCGCATACAGAGCCGGCCTATCCGCGGCGTATATAACCGCTGTCTTACGAGATATTAAACCCATAACCCGGTCATGCCGCGCGTCGCGTGTAATAGAATTGGTCAGCGTCACGGGTGGAAAACAACAAAAATCGTTGTACAACCGCCCGGGTCGAGGAGCCGATATAGCCGGCGCGGCGCGGGTCCCGCGAGGCAGCCGGTATTCGCTCGTGCATGAAATCTGTTTGCCGGCTTTATCGCTCGCGTAGTTTCATGGCGCAGCCATTTGAAAAATGAAAAAGAGCCCGGTGGCGTACCGAATAACTCTTTACCCCACGACAATTCTTATTGCCTCGCGCGGTCACGCGTTTTTTTTTTCATTTTTCATATTTTTTTATTATATCGTGCACAACACCCGAAAATTTATTAGTTGGCGACGATTCTCGATGAAACGAGAGAAGGGCTCGTTATCCTTGTCCCTTTAAATCCCTGTCTGTTTTAATCCCGCTGCTCTATTTGCAAACTGACATTTATATCTAATGCCATATCCTAGATTCGTTGCAGGAAAGTTTTATTACTCACCCTCGGCGACTTGCGTTTATTAGCGCTCTCGACGCAGGGAAAGCCACCGCACTGAAACACACAAAATGCAACTGTGTAACATTTCGTTTGTCTTTGTCCGATTGCGTCTAATAATAATAATAATAATAATAAGTACGTAGAATATTTCGGCAACGATACTTCGCTCAAAAATCGTTATTCGCAGCAATTTCAAGCGAGCAAGAAAGTTCGTTCGGCGAATCAGAGATTTTTCCGTGCAGTATTGACCGTAGAACTGGAGAAATATTTTTATGCACGTGATATACTAGTGCCAGAGAGATAGGTGACATAGATTGGCTTTATGGTAGAATAAACGCTAGATGGCACGTTATAAACCTCATTCGAGGCGATAGCAGTCTTCGCAGCCTTCACTGTAAACGCTGCCACTTGCGCGAGGGGTTGACTGATCCGCGCAGTCATTTGGGTTTAGCGAATCCACGTATCCGAGCTCAATATACTCGTGTACACGTACATACACACCCGCATACGTACACACATGAACACGTGTTTTTTGCGAGAAATAGTGCAGCAGATAGTTAAGGAGAGTCGAAACAAAATTAAACAAGTAACCAAACCTAAGAAGGAGAGGAATAGAATAGGAAGAATAAGAAGAAGAACAAAATAGATTCGTATAGATAGACGAAATAGAAAACACATAGAAAAACTAATTTCTTTTCTTTTGTTTTTCTTTTCTATCGGATAAGAATCCAATCACATCCATGAACTCGTACTTTTTGCGCGAGAGACAGTACAGCAGATAGCTGAGGACAGTCGAGGCAAAATTATACAAATAACCAAAACCTAAGAAGGAGAGGAGTAGAAAGAATAGGAAGAATAGAAAGAAGAGTAAAATAGATTCATACAGATAGACGAAATAAAAAACTCATGGAAAAACTAATTTCTTTTCTTTCGTTTTTTTTTAAATCGGATAAGAATTGTATGCGCTGCGAGCGTTATCAGAAAAATGTATTAACTTGCAGTTGCGTTATAGAATCGTGTCGAGAAAGAGAGAGAGAATTTAACGCGATCGATAGGTATAGGAATTCATAGTTACGGAAGTTATACACCGCGGTTATTATTAACTCTTATATTACATTGCAAGGGAGTGTAACATTGGACGTGCAGCATTTGTAATAATGTTTACACGGTTTACACGCGGATGCATAATAGGTATTATCGGCGAAGATTTACAAATCGAGGGGGATTCTGTGCGATACAAGACTCGCGGATAATGTAATTCACCCTGATCCAAACTCTAATTTAACACGACAGACAATGTAGACTTTTTTTATTTATTGCCCGTTCTGACGCGTTTATTATGTTACAAGGACCGTAATGATAATTACATGCAAAGTGCGTTTACGTAAAGCGAATGAGAATGAATCTCCTAATTAATGAAATTTTTATAAAATTATTAAAAAAAACGCCGAGATATAAGTAGATGATAAATTGAGAAATATAATTGCCATTACATGGAGGAATATTCTCTTTTTATCGAGAGACTGTCCGATCGTTAATTCATCTACATATTTCCGCTACCGAGTACTTTCCGCGAAATACGTTTATGCGCCGTTATAATCGCAAAGAAAAACGCTCGAAATGTCGTCTGTGCAAAATGGGTGCCGCAGGACTCGTCGGCGTGGCAATAATTCGGCGCGCGTCCCTCATCCGGCTCGTCTGTTTATTACAGCATACGGTTTGACGATGGTAGGAAAACCGCGCGCGTTTTTCCAACCTCCTTTCCCTCGTTACCCGGGTGGCCGAAACGAGCCCGTCATTTCGAAACGTGAGAGACTCGCGCAATGCCGTGGCCGCGATACACCGCGATACCGCAAATGCGGTTTATTATTTTATCGCGACGGGCATAAAAGTGACGAGCGCCATGCAGCTACGTACGGGATTTCTGGGTCTCGCGTGCGTGCGACGACAACCCAGAATTGCGATGCGATACGGAATATCGCCGACCGACTTGGTCTCTCTCTCTCTCTCTTTCTCGCTCTCTCTTTTTTTACATTGGAACTTAATTCTTAACTCTTTTAAGTGTCTAACTATGCGCACGTCCGGGAGGAGGCGAGACATCTGTGGTAAAAGCAAGTAGACTCTCCTTAAGTGATTAATCGATTAAGGTTTCTTGCTGTTAGCTTATGACATCGTTATTTTCCGCCACTCCATACGGAAATAATGAACAAGAGCGGTATTTCGTAATTGCAGGTGCGTTTTTGTTCTATGTGTCGATAACTTTGAAAAAGCTGTTTTTATTACCGCCAGCTAATCGACCAAGCGTTTGTGTCTACACATGTGCTAAAATAATGGTTAAATATTATATCATGTAAATATTTTTCGTGAAAATTTTCGACAACTTAGTTCTCTGAAGCGTTCTAAATTAATCGGTTTTTGCTCTGAAAACATTGAGCGTATTGCTGTTTAAAAGTGTGTTTTGATACGAATAAAGTTTGTCGATAAAAAATCGTCTTTTTTGTGTCTTAAATTTCGGAGCAGCTTAAAAAAAAACAGAATATGATACCATTTTTATACATGGCCGTTTTTGCATAAAACAATTGCGTTGAAAACAAACTTATGTAAATTTGTATGAAATTTACTTCGGTATGCATTGTTCTGGCAAAATGCAATATTCCTGTCAAAAATATGACCTGAGAAACTCGGAGCATGCCGGGACGGTGGACGAGTTTGCGAGGGAAGGACGTGAAGGAAGGACGCTCGGTTTTGTCGATGATTTGCCGAGCGGTCGCGACGCGGAAGAATGGAATTGCTTTCCGCTTCCGGGAAAATTCCCGCCATATTCCCTGAACATGCTACTTCCGATTTTATACATATATATATATATATATATGTATAACATTTTACAATTATTTTAAATCATCTGATGGAACTAGAAACGTGCTATACACACACACACGCACATATATATATATATATATATATATATATATATATGTATGTATGTATGTATGTATGTATATATGTCTGTCACAAAAAGATTTACATAATTTTGCATGAGACTAAAATTTATTGATCGGCTGCCATTGCTGTTAACGTACATCCTGTCAATCGAACGCTCGTCACTGAAGTATACATTGCCGACACGGTGCGTGGCGTATGATCGACATTTTTGAGATTGCTATCGTTACGACGTCCCTTCATTCCCCCTCCTCCTCCTCCTCCCTCCCCTCTCTCTTTCTCTCTCAATGCAAGCCGTATCCCCTCTTCCGTCCCGTCAAATTTCGCCGCTGTTTGACGTATTCTATAAGACGCTCATGACGGGCTTTACCTTTTACCCGCTCGACGTGAGTCGTTATTTAAACGTCTTGGCGAAGACAAGAGGTGGCAGGACGGGAGGAAAAAGTTGAGGAAACGGAGAAGAGATATTCTCTCTCTTTCTCTTTCAATACAGTTTGTGCTTTGCTAAAATTGTGACATCAACGCTCTTGTTCAGTTATTTTGTATCTTAAAAATGTATTATTTATTCAAATA
>NW_012026837.1:5174784-5187989 GCF_000956235.1 Wasmannia auropunctata | reverse complement strand
TATATATATATATATATGTATATAAAATAATTGTAAAATGTTTTTTTTAACAATTAAAATCTAAAACATTTAAATTATAGATTTAAGAAATAAATCGAGATGACTGATATTCAGAATTAATTAGAGAATTAAATATTTTGGAAGAAATTTAAATATTCATGAATAAAGTAACCACGACTCCTTGATTCACAAAAAAAATAGTTATCACGTTCACCATCATTGTTTATATTTAATTATATCATTTATATTTATTGTATCATTTAATTGTGATAAATTTCGAATATATCACGAACACGCATAAAAGTTTCGAAAGATGACAATCTGATCCTCTATCGACGTGTCGTGCCAATCCCCTTTCCGCGGAAGATTCACGGTCGATCAGAGGGTGGACAGCATTTTATCTGTTCTCGCGATCCACCCATCGTGATGATTAAGTCGTCCCCGAAGTTTTATTCTCGAAGGATAGAAAAAAGTTTTCACAGTAAAGAAAGAGAGAGCGAGAGAGAGAGAGAGACTTGAACTCCCTCTTTCCGTCTAGGACCGAAGCGTGGTTTTATCTTCGATCACGTTTCGCGCCACGATGCGGTCTCGTTTGCGCAAAGTCGGGCAGGATAATCGATACGTCTTCGTCCATTCTCGCCATCTAAAGCCGTCGGGATGCTATTTCTCGTTCCGCTCTCTTTGCCCTTCGTTACGCGATCTTTTATTATTATGCGCGTCCAAGGCTAAGAACAATTTGCGTGACATCGTTTTTTCTCGTCAAGCGGATAACGATACAAGCATGATGAAAAGAAGCGCAAAAAAAAAAATACATTTGAACGGCTCAATCTTATTTCGCGTGAAGACGCGAAATTTTTTTCTTTATCCGAAGATAAAGCGAACGATCGATGGACCGAGTCTAGAGATTAAATTTATTTAATTATAAATGTGTCGTCTTGCTATTGGATAAGGTATACATATATATGAAAGCACGATCTCTTATTCTAGAAAATCTAAATAAAAGCACAAATATAAATAACATGAAAGCAGCCTGGAAATAAAGTCTAAATAAAAGCGTTCACGCTATTCTAGAATTTTCGCCCAATAGAGGTGCCGCAATACCTGCGGTATAATCGGGCATCTGGTAGTTTGAACGTAGAAACGTTCGACATTGTGACACTTTAAAATGTGCACTTCATACTCGAACATGTTCGGCGCGATATTAATGACCGACTGTAAATATCGAATTGTGTAGGCTGAGATTATGGCGTACGCGCTCCGAATCGATTTCCGATCAACACACTCTCCCGACTGTATACGTCCAATTCGCTGACATTTCCCTCAGCGAAAACGTCTAACGGACGAGGACATTGACATTGCGTTTCAAGTTTCGAGCACAAAGGCTGTCACCGCTACTTCGTTGCTCTGGATTCGTTTTTAAGTGAACGCGAATATCGATCGGGCTCGCGCAATTCTCCGCGTATAATAACGCCCTGAATAATAATGTAAATGTCACAATGCAAATTCCCGAACGCCATAAATGCGGCCTGCGCAAACCATAAGTAATTTACAGTATACCACCCGATTAATGCGAGCGGCGTCGCCCGTGAAACGTTTACCCGCTCGATTGGCGCGCGACCCCGGCCCGCTTGACTGTAAATCATCGAAAGGCTCGTGTCAGCGAGGATTTTCATTTTTGGCAGTTGACGGGAATGGCCAGTCGTTACCCTCCCCCTCCCCCTCCCCCGCCCCACTCCCGAATCGAAACAGATATTAATTCAGTTTTACAACCACTCCCCTTACATTTGCGCTGTCCATATGTCGACCAGCGTGTGCCCGCGTTTAAACCGCCCGTTTAAATGCACGTCCGCTATCCCCGGGATGGGCAGCGCGATATAACCGCGACCTGTGCAACCGCCATGAAAGACGAAAATACTGTTTTAATTGAAACAAAAAAAATGTATATACACAAGAAGCTCTAATTGATAGCGCATGTTTATTACGACCGAATTTACGGATCCCGAACATTTCGTTACTTAAGCTAGGCGTGCGCCGATTGCGCAAAAGAGACGACGCTCTCTTATTTTCGATATGCAAACGGGCTAAAATCGCCACGTTCCACCGTTGGAAAACGTGTCGGCGAATTTTTCCACGGTAATTAATCAATTTGCCGAACGCGCAATCTCCTTATGGATTTCCCGTTAATTTCGAAATTAAATTCAGCACCGCAGCTTAATTATGTCATCGATTGTTCGCCATTACGTACTTGGAAATATGTAAATGACTCTACCGCGCAGTACATATACATATATGTACACACGCGTTCTCTCGTGGCAGCGGTTTCAACAGCACCTTAAATCGTAGCTACTGCATATATGAGAAACCGCCGAGTATAGAGTGATATCGAGTCCGGGGATGCGAAGAAAAAACCGGATGACACAGATATCGATTGTAAGGAATGCGAACTGCGCGCCTAGATTATACTCGTAACTTGGTAGTACGATATGCTACCGAGATATCATTTATTTTTATATTTCGTCGTAAATAAATCAATACTCGTACGAGCGCGGTACGTCAAATTTAGAGATTTTATTTGTATTCTCCTCGTAAATGTCGTCCGGCGAAAAAGGTCAGTAATGAAAATTACAAAGTGTTACAGACTCTACGGGCTAAGTAAAGTTACCTACTTTATAGGCACACATTAAAAGTGTATCGAAGCCGAAATAAGCACATATATATTTCACATATGTATCGAAACTTGGGAGAAATTTACACCGCGCAGTCTTCCGCCTCGCGTAAAATATATTTCCGCGCGAATATACGTATATATATCGAAACGATAAATGATGCAGCGGTGAAATTGATAAATATGCAAAGTCGCTTATATGTTTTATGGTGACCACACCGACGGATAACTCGAGGATAAACATGCAATAAAAATTAATTAAGCGCGGATCGTTACAGAGAAAGAGAAAGAGAGAGAGAGAGAGAGAGAGGGACGGGGGGGGGGGGGCAAACTTTTGCATCGGGCAATCCCATTCCTCGCCCACTCGCGACGAGGCGTTTATCCGAATGTATGTACGTGCTTTCTCGTTACGAGACTGTCGTCGTCGTTCCGACCGCGCCACGCATTCGTTATTTCCGAGCATGTGTGCGCGAATGTATCTCTATCTCGGCATCTGTGTGCGAAATTTCGTTCAGCCACCCTCATTAACGAGTTTCTCGATTAATTATCGCGGCACGTTTCAGTACACTCATATATGTCTGACCAAATATCATTGCGACCGGATATTACTTCAACTTGCAGCACGTACGCCGAAGAAACGGGAAACATAAGCGTCAGCAGGTTTTGTATCGATTTGATCGGGGTGAGATTTTTTTTTTTTTTAGTCTCTTAAGTTTCCAGATTTATGCCCGATACAGTTAATATGACAAATTAAAAAATGTAGCGACATTCGATAACACCTTTCGTGATATTTCTGGGATATTGCAATTTATTGGATATTCCGTGTCCTATATGTGAATGTAAGGACAGTTTCAGCGGCTACTTTTTTATCGTCGTGATTTTTGTGTTGCGGTACGCTTAATGTAAATTATATCGACACCAGCGGTACAACGCGGGCATATTTTGTGTCGGAAATCGTGTTTGCGAGGCGGCGGAATGTGATATCGTATCTCATTAGCTGCAAATCCGCGCATTCATTAATCGTGGTAGTCAACGTAATAAACGTTGTGTGTAGTCATTTACGTCACTCAACGCATGATTACATGCGAAGAAATACGGCCGGGCGACAAAAAAAATCCCCCGCGATTACGTCAAGCGGGCGTATAATTAATTAAACGCGATATTTTCTATTTCTTAGGCGTTACTATTTCGCGTCTTTCAATTCACGTCGCGGTTTCGAGGATACTAGATCGGACAGCAAAAAGAAAAAAGATAAGTGTGATTAATAGAGCGATGAGGGGATAGCGTTGCAGTTATAACAAGTTTTCCCTTCGACATTGATTGATAATCGCGAATTAATCGTCATCCTAATCCGATATTTTTTTCGACATTGCAGCGAATAATAAAAACCTGTTTAGACATTAAATGAGGTATTAAAGCATACGCTAAAGCATACATAATTTTTTGCATCATTTTATATATTTTATGATATGGTTTATTTACGTTAAAAAGAAATTACATTTTAAAAATATAACGTTATTTCTTCATGTTCGCAAAAATTCGCAAATGTTCATTTTAGTTAAAAAAATCAAGTAGTTCGCGTTATACGTAAGGAAAATGATAAAACATGTCAAATTGTTGTTGAATTGTCGATATGTCAGCAACTTCTTGACTCGATATTTATGGATTGGAATTCATAAAAATAATATTGTCATAAATGTGCAGAGCGGACGAGCAGATCGAGATTCCTCGGAGAGATTAAATTCACTTTGTTTGAATTTTGCGAACTATTTCCTGACACATAAGTCTATTCACGTTTTGCAGTTGAGCAATTGTTTAAATTTGAGACGTTCAAAATAGAAGTGCTTTTAGTAACTCAAATAACCCGAGATGGAACAGAGTTTATCTGTAAACCACTTCCCAAAATTATTTTAATTATTTAATCGCCCCCCTCCCCCCTCCAACAAACTAATTCGTTAAAGTGACAGCTGAAAGATTTGTTACCTTTCCAGTGAATCATGTAGTAAAAACAATATTTGCTGCAACTTTTAACGAAGACAGATTTATGGAAAATTACACTGTTAAATCTATATAGTTTCAAATTTAACCTTACCTAAGTCGCCACTGCTCCTACTTAATAGTTATTTTTAAATAAAACAATGGAATTTAACCCAAATTTGGGTTGAATTTGAACTGTTCTAAATTATTTAACTCCACGATTTTAGTTCAAAATAATTATTTATTAAGGAGCAGTGACTAAGGTTAAATTTGACACTATTTAACAGTATGGAGGGAGTATTTTTCTAATTATCTAATACGTACAATTGTAAGCGTTACAACAGAGTATACTATATTAGGAATTTGCACGTAATCATTCGATAGTCATTACGCATTGATGTACGCGAGAGGCCGACGTGTTTGTCGTGCATGTGCGATATATATATACGTTATTTTCGTTTGGCTCGAGTGCGACGGTGCGCGCTTTGGCGTGTCTACCCCGCAATTTGTACTGTCCGCCGGACTTGTCGCTCCACATTATTATTATCCGATAGAGATCTATCTTGGTTGCTTTCCGTTCTTTGAAACGCGGTCATTATTAAGGCCGCCCACGCGTACAACGGCCCGAGACACACGCGTGTGTTCCTTGAAACGATACAGCGTTACCGCGAAACGAATTTCACAGTTTCATGGTATATATACTGCAGTACATATACTTCCCCCGTGCAAATTAATTAATTAATTTATCTTCTCGTTTAATCCGTTTAATCACCTAAACGGCGACGAACTGTAACTGCCTCGCTTGTTCTCTCCGCGACAGCTCGAGCTCTTGGTAGATATATTTAAGCGCTAAAGACACGGTTGTTACGTTATTAAAGCGTGTTTCTTGGACAGTAAGTACCATTTTGTTTCAAAGTAATTTCAATTACGCGTTTTACATATGCATTTTTTTTAGAGCGATTTTAATTCGAATTATCAAATGTCTGCTCGTATTATGCATATT
This sequence comes from Wasmannia auropunctata, assembly GCF_000956235.1. Classification (NCBI taxonomy): domain Eukaryota; kingdom Metazoa; phylum Arthropoda; class Insecta; order Hymenoptera; family Formicidae; genus Wasmannia; species Wasmannia auropunctata. Next base: position 5,182,344 of record NW_012026837.1, on the reverse strand, counting down.
ATCGATTGAAGCTCCATTCGTCTACTCCCGATAATTAACTACGTCACATTAACCCTTCTACGATTTGACGATCAGCGCGAAATCCAACGTTCACACAGCGCTATAAATAATCCTTTCCTCATTCTCCCTATTTATTCAGCGACTGCTTAATTCATTCTGTATGCGTGATATAGTCACGGCGAAGGTGTAACAGGTACGAAATAATTGCTTCCTACGCGAGTAATTGCTCGCTTTTTCCACGACAGTCATTTAGCAGTAGCCCCCGTTGATCGCGCTTTGCTACCCCGCGTACGTCTGATAATCGCTTTTCGTGCCGCGCGTACATTACGACGTTAACGACAGAAAAATAATATTAATACGGAGCAGCGTGGGCGGTTGGCGAGAGCCGCGGCGTTTCGCGTAGGAAATGACGATTTTCTACCTAGCGTAACTCGTTTATCTTCCCCGCTCACATAATGGGGGCACAATGTAAAGCGCGCGGGCGGCGTCGTAATGAGAGAATCAAGATTGGATTTGAAAGAAAGGGGTATGCATTGAAGAACGATAATTGGGGCTACTCTACCATACGTATTCCGTATTACAATTATGTATGAAATCCTCGGTTCGCTCATCTGGAACTTGGAATTGAATTTCGCCAGATCCTGCTTGCGTCTCTTAATTAATATAATTAGCAAAATGTTCCGATAAACTTTAGACAATAATCGTCAGAACTTATTCCTACGTACGTTCGTGGAGGGGAAGTAATTAAGTAATAATGTGTTGTCCGCAATTTCTTGCGCGCCCTGATAAATCTGGGTTATCTATCTGCGTTGCCGTAACGTCACGTATGGATGTACGGAGAACGATAACGTCGGCCGGGTTACATCGTTGTACTGGCAATCGCATGGCGATCCACCTGACGGATATTCTCGATTTGTCGCCTTATCTAATCGTAAGCGGATGCGCGCCTCGTAACCGCGTGCGGCCAATCGAGCAGCAAGGTGACTAAATTTACGAATATACGTACTTAACCCTCTGGACGGTGAGCTTTTGTAGTGCTAACCCACCCTCTGGAGTGATACTTTTCGCATATTAAAGATTAAATAAGATTCGCGTATTAGATAAGATTTTTAAATAATACAAGTTCCGTTTATTATTTTAGATTTTAATTTCACTCATAAATTAAGAAAAATACTTTGACATAAAGTTCAAAATGTATACTACAAAAACGGTTAAACATTCGGCGACAACATTCGTATGCATGAAAACGAAATGTCAATCTGTGCTCCCGATATCGAGATGTCGGCTATCATCGCGAGAATAATGTGCACGTCCGACTGCTATTTGCTAAGTACGACAAGATTACTTTCGGAATGGGATACAAGATTCCGGGGATACTTGGATAAAGCAGGATACATATCCGAAGAGTAGATGGAGGAATTCTTGGCAGACGGCCATTGAGAGAAATATGAACCGAGCTTGCAGGTTCCACGGTATGACACATAGTAAATTCTGTCATGGGACACCGGCGGACAGGCGTATTGGAGTGGGAAACGTTATTATAAAAGAAAGAGACTCGTCTTAATTTGCTTCGAGCGCGGAAGTTAATATATAATTATCCGATATTACCATTATCAAATTGAAGTAATTAAATTACGTTGAATTGAGGTAACAGTGACGAGCGTTACCAGAAAAAGGTACGACCATTATATTTAGTAGAGTTTAATTTTTAACTAGACGTAGAAAGCGTAATGTGATCTTCCTGGTCTTTACGTCATGAAAGATGAATAAACGGACGTTTTTAGCTCCTGAATAATACATCCAACAATTAAATAGACCCTTGCGTAGACAAGCCTCGCTTCGCGAGAGACCCTTGGCAGACACCGCATCCGGAGCGTGGGAGCTGAACTTTTACTCGAGAGCGGGATTATCCGCCTGCTAATTATCGCACGCACAAAAATCGAGGAAGAAAGGGAGCTCTTATCCCTCGAAGATGTTGCCTCCGAAGAGAAGAGAGAGAGAGAGAGAGAGAGAGAGAGAGAGAGAGAGAGAATATCGATCGTCGGAAGTGAGCGATAAAATAGCAGCAGGCAGAGGGAGAGATTCTCCTCTCTTTCCCTCTAAATGGGAGGGATTTATTTTTACTCCCTTGTGTACGCGCGATTCGCGGTAGAGAAAGTCTCGATTTTATGCTGACGGAGCGCACGCACACGCTTTTACCGTAGCCGCGCGCGTCAAGAGGAATCCTCTCGATGAACCTGACTCAGCTAACGGCCGCGCGGTGTTGCACACGGCCAATGACACTGCTGGTTATACAACGTGCATTGTTCTGACCATCGTGTATCGATTCTTCGATAGAAGACGACAACTTCCGCGATCCGCATTGTTATAACGTTAATACAGGATACTGCGGATCAGAAAAAGGGGATGGAAACATGTGTGAAAGCGAGTGAGAGACAAGCACTAAGTTTCATTATTAATCGTGCTTTTTTTCAGAATAACGAACGCGTCTTAAATGAAACATTGCTTGCGATAATTATTGTATTAGTTATACTTAATAAATGTATATAACGTAATACTTAATAAATGTATGCAACTCTCGAGTGGAAGACGCGCCTCGAGATTCCTCAATAGGATAATAATTGTGATGTGATTATCGGCGAAATATCGGAATGATAAACCATTTATACCACGTCGCGAGTCTTGAGTTAGGCAATACTTTTGCTTTCCAGGATAATTGCGCCGGTGGAATAATCGTGCGGTCCGTTAACAAAATCGGATTGTCCGATAAATCCGTGATTGGCGCCCTTCCAATTTGCCGGCGACCTTCGATCTCCGAACGCGAACGACCCTTTCTCTTATTTCGGTCACGTACGTTACGGAAATGCCTCTTCGCGATGGAGTATCCGCGCGAAAAAATTGGACCGTGATGATAGATTACAAGCGACTTGGGAAACGATAAGGAAAAGATACGTACGGAACGTAATTTTGTGTAATATTAATATTATTTCTATTAATTATGTCGTGCATGGTGAGACGAGACTTCTACAAATATTAGAGAACGGTCATCCAAGCTATGCTCGACATCGCGAACGCGCCATGGCTAATTCGCAAAGACAGCACGGAATCTGGATTTAGAATCCACATTTAGAACCTGTGTGTACTTTCCATAGAATTTCGCGCTAAAATATCTTCCGATTCGAACGAATCGAGAAGCAAACGTTGTAATGAACGAAGTGAACGTAAAAAAGAGAGAGATGGGTAGCACTCTCGCATACCTTGGCGTCCCGACTCTTCATCTCCTGCCTCCTGGGCACACTATTCTCTCCGTCGGCATACACGAGATTCCTAATAAATCCATTGAACCTCGGCTCGAATATCACGCTAGGCAGCGCCAACAGCGTCAGCTTGCTGTTGTACCAGCTAGGCATACCGCCCACGTAGACGTCCGAGTTCCCGGCGAGCTTGCCGAACTCGAATTCCTTGCCGCGCGACGTCGAGACCGCGCCGATCCCGTCCACGGTCAGGGTGGTGTTCTCGTTGCACCTGCTGATCTGCACCTTGTGCCAGTGCCCGTCGCCGAGGTCGTGGCCGACCGTGACGATCTGCGCCCCGCCGCCGAGGTTGTACCTCAGCCGGAGAGCGCTCTCGACCAGTTTGACCTCGAAGAAGTCGTAAGTGCCGCCGTCGTCCGTGTACAGCAGCAGCCCGTTGCCCTGCTCGGTCTTGAACTCGAACTCGAGGGTGCCGTTCAGGCCGGCGTTCCATTTGCGAAATTGCGCGTAGCTGGTCGCGGAGCCCTCCAGCAGGAAGGACCGGGCCACCTGGCAGACGCAGCCGAGCAGCACCGCCAGCAGAAGCGGCGCCGGCAAAAGCGTGGGATTCATGATTCACTTCGTCACTGGACTCCGAAGATCTCCCGCTAGATCCTGCAGCTCATTCGCGCAGCCCTGTCCCGGGACCGTTTTAACCGTGTGATGACGACGCGCGCGAAGGACGTCACGCGCTCATACGCATCTCGCGTGGGCGCTCGAGGCGTGGGTGCGTGACGCTGGCCACGTTGCACCACCCGGTCGCATCCGTGAAGCACGTGAGCACGCACGCGCGAATCGTGCGTGGGTTGGGTGTGTGATATGCGATTTCGTTGAGCGTACGCGCTGGCTCTCGTGCGTACTCGTCAATTTCCCCTCTCTCTCTCTTTCTCTTTCTCTTTCTCTGTTCTTCTTCCACTTGCCCTTGTGTAAATTACCCGAGTGTCTTCTCGACTGGCGACTCCTCGAGTGAGCTCTTACTGAACAAACACGTCGAGCGGGAAAGTTTCGTTTTCCAATACTGGTCTCGAAAAATTAATGAACTCGATAGCGGTCGGACACGTTCGTACCAAAATTGTGATTTATCTTGGTTATTAAATTTTCGGAGATACCCCTTTCTGTTGAGATAAGTTACAACGATATAATGCTTATGAAAACGTACTTCGTTAATAATTATCCGTAAAATGATACTCTCTTTGAAACCTTAGCTTTGGTAGAATTATTTCAATTAGCAGGAAATTCGTTCATTATTTTCATAAAAGTCGATATTTCTGGATATGTTTTCAATTTCAAGTTCAGTCTGTTAATTGGACGCATCAAGATTCGTAAATTATCTCCCGGGCTCACTCCAAAAACACTGAAGATAAAAGAATCCACAGTACTTTTCCCTTTACGCGCGTGTATATATATATATAATGTACACCAATCGATTGACAACGAAAAGTTTCTCGAGGAAACAAGAGCGCTTCAACCACACGTTTATTATATTACTTCTGTACGATTTAAAATCAATCGAAGATTGAGACTGGGATAACGTACTTTCCTCTGAAGAACACGAGTTAGATTTACCGCTTAATAACACTGTTCGATCGCAGTAGAATTCAATCTTGTGCCAGCATTATATTTTTCACGGAAAATCGATCAATATCGATCATAGTCACTGAAGTGCGCTCGACGGGGCAGAAAGGAGTATCGACGTTTTGCTCAGATGTCTCACAGAGCGCGGACTTTGTTTCTTTACAATCCGTCGCAAGGCTGATCTAATGCCTTCTCGTTTTCCTTCCAAGATTCCGACTTTCTGAGAAAATGACCAATTATTTCTCCAGACTCATTCCACTGATAGAAATCTTCGTTGAAGATGGAGCACAGACAGCAAAGAGGAAGTTGGCTCTTCAGAACGTCGATGACGAAATAAATCACGTGCATACGTTGTCTGCTGAGAAGGTCTCTCAATTGCGCGTTCGAATCTAGGACTAGACGATTTCTAGCGAGAAGGTAAAGGATATGGAAAATTCAGTAACTGTCAGAAGATCGTTGGTGCGACTTCCAGTCTCTTCCTGTCTCTCGGAACTTTCGTGTCCTAGCGAATCCTCAGATAGGTCGCGCATAGCAATGCAGGGGACAATTGTCTCACGATGTCGAGATATCGGGGACTTCGAGAATGCCTATATAAGTTGCGAGCCAAACCTCGCGCGAGAGTCGCCCCGTAATGCGACGCGTCGCGTCACGTCGCGTCGCGTCACGTCGCGTCGATGACACACTTTCGCCGCGGCTTCTTCGGCGCGGATACCAACCACGTCTCGCGGAGTCGCTCGCGACGCGCGAACCGCTCGGGCGCGAGCAAGCTTCAGTCCGAATCGCGTGGAACGTCACCTGGCTTCGCGCTTCATCCCCCGTACCACCGAAGGTCACCGGGATGGAGAGAGAGAGAGAGGAGCGGGTCCCAGTGACGAGCGACACGACCTCGACCTAATCACGCGATGAGCACTTTCACCACACACCAGACTCTGTCCCTCCCTCTCCGCCGTCCGCGACGCAGAATCGCGAGTGATGCCGGGGGATGATCACACGGCACACGTTCGGTGACGACGTCGCCGTTTTTCCCCCGTGGCGAACGTGGCTCGTGGTGGCGTTCAATGGCGCCGGCACAGCACGGCACGGCACGGGATCCCCGCTCGTCGGGCCGAGTCAGACGACTACGCTACTCGTTCGCGGTTCACTCTCGAGTCAGCCATCCGTTCGTATCGCGATCGATCCGGCCGCGCGCTCCATTTTTCCTTCTCTCTCTCCCTCTCTCTCTCTCTCTCTCTCTCTCTCTCTGTCTATCTCGCGCGCGCTCTTTCTCTCGCCACTCGAGGGAGGAGGGTTTCAGCGTAACTGAACGTACACGTCGGAACAACGCGCGCGAAACCACGGAAATCCTCGTTCGCCGTTCTCGTCGTGGCTGCTGGCCGCGATCAGTAGACCCGATTCTCGAAGGTGAATCGACCCTCTCGACGGCTCCCCGGCTTGATACTAGCCTGGCGAGACGAGGCGACGCTCGGTCGAGACGCTCGCTGCCGACGACGATGGTGCGACGCCCCCGGCATGACGCCGACGCCGACGCCGACGACGACGTCGACGCCGACGCCTCGCGCCGTTCCTCTGCGCAGCCGCGCGTCGAGGGAGAAGAGACCGGGAAGAGGAAGAGAGGGTCGGCGCGGTGGTGTGTGCGAGAGGGTTGTTCTTCGTGTCGGTACCTGTCTGTCTGTACGCCGTTGTATAACGCTGGGACGCCAGGTGAGGGCGCGGGGTGACGCGGAGGAACGTGGCGGCGGTGATGCGTACTCGGGCGGGAAGGGATTGCGCTCAGGTTTGCTCCTCCAGCGTGAATGTTAGCGACGGGAAGCGACGGAAAAATTGTTGAGCGAGCCCGCGATCGAAGAGCGAAAAAAACTCTTGCGAGGTGTCTTGATGTCCTGATGGGCCGCCTGATAAACCTGGGAAATTCTGTGGATTGTCAATCGATACCGACAGACAGAAACACGATCACATCGCGTTGACACTGTATCGCGGACAATTGTGGACCACGTCGAATATCCAATTTTCAATTTTTTATGTAATACAAGAGAGAGGGATATATGAGCTTGGTAGAAAAGGACGAGTTTCATATATTTATCTGTCTTTTCCCGGAAATAGGAAACAATGTTTTTACTCGTTTCCATTAAGAGATGTGAGATGTGGGATAGACAGAGCGAACCATATAAAAACAATATCATATAAATACAGTTATTATTCAGAGTTTTCCATATATCCGTTTCTAAAATGAATGAGAAACATTAAAGATAAAAGAATTCTACGTATTGAAAGGATACTGCGACATTTCTTGCTTCGCTGATTTTATTCGTGCTTTTAATGTAATTCGAATACATATACAAAAGGTTTTAAAAATGTGACCAGTATAATGAAAAGTTTTCAATAATCCATTTGCATAACTGAATCACAGTAAAAATAAGTAAAATTCCATTTTAGTCCAAGCTCGAGAGACGTTGGGTTAGTCTCGATTTACGCCAGTTCGTTATTTGACGAAACAAAAAAAATTGGACCATTGCATTATTAAAACGAGAGAGAGAGAGAGAGAGAGAGATAAAAATGGCAAATGCGAGAGGCCGGAGGAACTGTTCTTAATTTGCTGCATTCGTTCAACTATTATCGTACACATATACATATATAGGTACGTGCTGTAACATCTTATTTACATTCTATTGCCACCGCGAGAGAGAGAAGAGTT
>NW_012026837.1:5162616-5174764 GCF_000956235.1 Wasmannia auropunctata | reverse complement strand
GAGAGAGAGAGAGAGAGAGAGAGAGAGTGAAGGAACGGCGCAGAGGATGACGGAGGCGAAAAGAAAGTGGGTGGCGGTGTGGGAAATTCGGCTGCCCAAATAAAAGAAACTGCGACCGAGCGAGAAGATGCTGCAGCGAGAAGGTGGTACCGCGTAAAGGTGGTACCCCGGATCGCAGAGTGGTAGAAGAGATCGGTGTAGGTGTCACAGCGTCGAAAGGTGAAAAAGCGCGCGACTCGATGCTGAGAAAGCACCGTGTGGCAGTTCGGTGCAGAAAACGCCGATCCGCGAGGACGATACAACACGAACCGGGGAGATGGCGAACAACCGCGGGGACGATTTCGCCTGGTCAGAAATTCGAGGAGCCGTCGAGTGCTTTCGACGTCGATCCGAGTCGGCGATTTTTCGATCGCGTCGTGAGAACTGCGCTCGTAAATATACGAGCTCGCGCGCTTATGATCGACCTCGCGAACTGTATCCAAAACAGATTTGCGTGAAACAAGAACGTCGAATCGTGATCGTAATACAGCGCCTCTGTAGATTCCTTCCCTTTCGAACAAGCTCCTCAGTTAATTACTACAGATTGGCATTTCCGATTACTTTCATCATTTAGACTTAGACTTTAGAATCTTGAGTAAGAAAATGCCGCAGTCTTAGAAGGAGGGAAAATAGATCATATATCAATTATATGACAGTTGATTATCATTAACGCTAATTTAATGCTCGTATGCCTCGAGATAATAGCTCCCATTAGTCCGTGTCGTTCGGTATAATTAACACTTTGAGTCCGGTGGGGGTACACTGCAAATCCCGTGATAAACGCTCTCTGGATTCGAAGTATTAATCTCTCTCTCTCTCTCTCTCTCTCTCTCTCTCTCTCTCTCTCTCAACGTATGTATATATATAGATATTAATATCCATATTGGAGATTAGTATCGGGGAAGATACAGGTTTTTATTGCCTTATTATTCTTACTGGCACTAAAATGTTGAAATCGCGTGCAGTTGTATCATCTTCCGCCCCAAATTCACCGGGATTCTCTCGAAATCACTCGTCGGCCAATCGATCTATCCGCAATCGTTGACTCGTCGTCGACGACGTATTAGCCCCGCGAGAGTAATTAGAGACTGTTAGATCAAGACGGCACGAACCGCTAAGTCGTCCACACGTAAGATGAATCGTCCGCTCACGCGTCGTCTTCCCTTGTCTCCTCGTTAGTATTTTATCCGCCGGACGGTGTCCGCCGTATTGATGGATCGCAGTAAGCCGGTCCCCTAAATCCCGGCAAGTAGGTCGATCCGACGGATGTGTTTACTTGATAGCTCGGCGGTACTTTGGAAAACGCTGCAAGACAGAAAGACCGCTCACACGCTCGCGCTGGAAAAGTTTTCGTCGAATGTACGCCGACATCCCCCGGACCCGATCTCTCGCATTGGAAAATATGTCCCGATTGTGACTCCCGCGGAGTTCCGTCCGGAGTCGCTGCTCCGTACCGGGTGGACAGATGGAAAGCATCGCGCATTCGTTCGGCGTGGCGCACGTATAGTCTGCGCGGTATCGTTGGTATGCACGGCGCACATGAAATTCCGAGAAACGGTTGTTTTTGAAATACGACGAAAAGTTTGAGGAAAGTTTTATTCGAAACATTCCTCGAAACAGCTGTCGATCGCTTGGTTACCGTTCTTAACCAATTGTATTTTAACATCCCACATATTTACCCAAAAGCATGATTCCTGCACTGAAATTTTCTGCTTTCCCGGTACTGCACGACTGTATTGGCACTCGAAGTATAAAATATAAACTTTATATAACTCTGAAGTTACATAAAGGACAAGTTTGTACGTATACGCTGTTCTATTTCACCTTGCCGTTAGCTCATATTGTTACGTAAGGATCGATAATCTTTTTTTTTTTTTTCTCTACAAAAATTCAATTCGCCGCGGGGATATTCGTTCTGCTGCAGATACGCGAACGCACTTCGTGTCGCGTTAAATTTTTCTTCGATTTCCGCTTGTTCACCCGATATACGAGCGCATGCATACGTGCGGAATAGAATCGAAAACGCTCGGGAAACTTCGACGGTAACGCAGGACAATATGTAAGGACGCGTCTCTCCGCGTTTCCAACAAATATCGACCCATACCTGGACCCATCTCAGCCCGGTTCAGCTAAGAAAAATTTTGAAAAAAGATTTGTCGCTATAAGGAACTACGGAGAAAACCCTTTTCGAACTGCAGTGTCAAGCCGAGTGCAGCGGAGATGTCGATTATTCTTTTTTTTTCTCGTTCATTGTTTGCGCAAAGGTATACGCAACATACTATACCTCACAATTTGTTTGCCGATCGAAATAAAGAGTGGCACAAGTGTACGTACGGTTTTATCTATTCCGGCCGTTTGTTTTAATCTCGTAATGCGTGTTTTCGCGCAACATACGCCGACGAAATATCGTTTCGACGAAATGAACGTTATTGATCCCCTCGCAAATATTTTCGTTGTCGGAGGAAAACTCAGGAAAGACGAGGATTTTAGCGTTGTGATATTTAGATATTCTTTATCATAGATTTGCAATTTTCAAAAATTTTTTTACAAAAAGAATTTGCAGAAATTTTGGAAGGAAAAAAAGAAGCAAAATAAATAAATATCATAAATTGTAAGAATAATAAGTTGCAGAAGACCTATTTATTTAATTTTTAGATTTTTAATTAGAAAATATGTTACTTCTCGTGCAAATTATTTCTTAGTATTATTTAATATAATAGCTAAATTCAACAATCATCTTTAAATCTTCTTGAGAGTGAATGTAAAAATTTTGTACTAGATTTACAATTATTTAAGTTCCGATAATTTTATAATTTTATAAGCATTTACATAAATCTAATGAAATTGTATAACGCATATTAAAAGCTTTGTAATACCCTTATTAAAAGCTTTTTTCAAGTTAAATCTCGTAGTCTGAAATGATAATACAAGTATATACGAGTCCTTCCCTGCTTTAACAATGTCGCGGTTCTTTGTTAGTAAGTACGCACAAAAGAAAACTTGTGTGTGCCAGAGAGAGAAAATCTTGTGACAGCTTTATATCCAGGACTACCATAATACGCGAGGAACGCTGGCAGCGAAAATGACTTTAATCCTTCTTAACCGAGCCCTGCGCCCGTCTGACCCGTGACTTTCCTATACTACTGAATCTCCTCTTGCAGGTCTCCGCGCGAACGACGTGCGGTCTACGCTGACAAAACTAATTAAGGCAATTAGTCCAATCATTAATTCGCGATCGAAACATTCGATCTAATTTCATCGCTTTCGTACGAGCCGTTTTACAAACACGCGAGCGTTTTTCTTCGCTCGCGAGACTCCCTCGGAATCTCCCCTTATTATCTCCGCCATTCGAAGCGCGTTTCTCGCGCGCTCACGGCGACAATATAATTACTACGTCCCACGCGTCCCACGTAGGTGTGTGTAATTAACCTACAACCGACAGCGCCATTCCCGCGAAATGGAAGAAATTTAAATACCAATAACCCAGAACGCGCGCTCGCGGAGCGGCTGCACGGTCTTGGAGGGCCGCGCCGCGCAGAACAATTCTCAACGGTCTAACGAGAGTGCCAGATGCTCTGGAAAGCTTCATCAGAGACGTCCTGGAAGCGACACTTTATTTTTCCCTTTTTCACGACGACCTCCTCTTTGTCGTTATCGTCGTTCAACTCGGCAGCACGGTGTGCGTCTCGTCGCGGTGGTGTTGGATCGTTGTTATTGGCAATCATAAATTTCTCGCGTGCTTGATATAGGTGGATAGCGGTCGGAAAGTTAAAATTCTCCCACGGATCGTTGTAATAATCGTATTTCGCGTTTCCGCGCGGCGCGCTTACATTATTCAGCATCTATAATGTTTACAAAAGGCACAGTCGGCGAATTAACTCCCGGCGAGTTCGGTCGCGCAAAACAATAATCAATATATTAGTGCGGGAATTAATTAACATTGACAGAGAAATTATAATATCTCCCCGTCGTCGGAGAATGTATCGGCGAATGAATTGTCGTTATTAATTGAATCAGGTTTAATTAATTGGCGTTCTCACTCGCGGACGGATCGCGAAGCTCTCGCATACCGCGCGATTTTTACACAGAGATACAGTGGTAGCGGGGTGGGAAAAGTAGGCCGTTCCCTTATCCACTTTTAATCTATGATTGAAACGCGGCTGTAGACACATTTTTTCGGATTTCCGAGTGAGCGCCGCGCACCGCGCGCGCGTATTATCTGCATACGTATCGCCTGGTATCGCGTGTACGAGTCTGTTTTGCGGGAATTATTTTCAGTGTTAAAGATAGCACACGCGCGCGCGCGCACACACACACACACACACATACAGTGCACACACAGTGTGTGCGCGCCGCGTCGAAATTTTAAAATCCACCGAAATATCGTTAGTTGAATACAAACCGGTCTCGCAATTTCGCAATTATTATTTAAATTGACAAAAAGTATCTCGCTTTTAATCTTTCATCGCGGACAAATTTTGTGCCGGATATGATACAAGTGACATTTTGCGCGCGAGAAGAAGCGACAAATAAATACCTCGTCGATACGCGTCATATTTCGGATGAAAGGGGGATTGCGATTCCGTAAGGTTCATTTGTTTAATTCTTTCAACGTTTATTCTAACTAATATAACGCGCGATTTACGTGTCGCGTAAACTTCACGGACGCAACAGTCTGCCGAATTTTCATCGTTTTATTTGTATTCGCATTTTCAAAAAACGGATCTATCTAACGGAGTTTTCTCAACGTCGCCAAAACACTCGTTTCGAGGAAGTGAATTATAGGAAGGGATGTGCCAACGGCGATATACTTTCGAAATCTACCCGACGTTCTGACACGCGTATACGAGGGAGTCGACGTGGCATTATTCGCAGTCATCGATTCCTCTCACGATGCCGAGAAAATGAGAAATTGAAAGGATGGGTCAATGATATGCGTTCCTGTCGCGTGGTTTCGACAGGAACTATTTCCCAGTTTCTCCCCTCCCTCTCCATATCCTCTCTTTTCCCGTTCTACATCCCGCATCCTAAAGCTATCGTTCCGCCGCGCCGCTTCCATTTATTTCTCGCCCATTCGAACCCGGCGGGGCGCTACGTTTGTCACACAGTTGATAAAATAGACGTGCAACGGAATGTGTTGCTAAAATTCTTAAGCGGATTCACCCTTCCGCCCCCCCTCCCTTCCCTCCTCCCCCACGATTATGATAATTCGATAACGCCATTAACATATCGGCGCTCTCGTATAATAACTATTATTTTCGCTGGTGGAAAGGGAGGACGTTCCGCGAACTATCGCCGCATCGATTCAACGGAATACGCCTGGAAAGTTAGTCCATGAATTTTGGTAACACCCCGTATAACATCCACGGCGTTGCGTCGCGGCAAGCGGGGAAACGGGATCGTCGACCTCGCGAAGTTTTGCGATGCTGAAAGTCGGTTGCGGTCGGCGGAGCGCAATAATTGCGGGGTACGCCCGTCGCGAGACGGACGCAGATGCAGATGCGCGCGTGCAATCATACGGGGGATTTATTAGTTTTCTCTAAGATCGAGAGGGGGGGGGGAAGAAAGAGAATAATACATCGCGACTGTCCAAATGCTGCGAAATGTCGACTGAAGAATCTCGCGGAGCCTGCCGAACTGCAAAACGAAACGCGAAAATCCGCATCACCACGAGCCACGAAATGGAGAGAATTCGAGAGAGATGGCTGGCAGTCGTCGATATTTTATCGAATCACACAGTTCGGTATGATTAAAATTTTCTCGCATCTCTTCGCTTTTTATACGTTTTACACGTTTTATTAATATTTGCCAAAATTTCTGCGTGAAAGAAACAGAAGCGTAACAGACAAAAATGTTTTTTTTTTTACTCATTTAAATAGCCTGCGTTCAAAATTCGCAATATTCAACTTTAACTTGAGAACAATTTATTTGCACTTTCATACACACGTAATAAATTTCTCGCACTTATAATTTACGCATGAATACTTAGCATAATAAAATATTCCCCGAGTATCCCGAGTGGCGTGAAGAAAGAAAAAAAACGATAATGTAATTAACAGCGAAATACAAAGAATAAAGCGCGGTTACATTCGCACTCCCTTATAAATCTTCCGATTTTAATGAGTTCTTTTAAATAGGATCGTTAGACCGCGGTACTGAGAGCTTAACAAAATTTATGGTATCCGTTGAGGGTTGCGGAAGACGAGGGTATACACACAAAGGGAGCGCGAAGAAATCGGAAGCCCGAAACGAACAGCGTTTCCCTCTCGCGAAGAGTGCGCGGCACTGCTTCTGCGGGCGATGGAACCTATCGCGAAGGCAATTCGGTGTATTCACGGTCGCTTCCACCGCTAGTTAACCATTGTAACATCCACGCGCGAGGGGGGGGGGAGGGGAATACGAGATGTTACACCCTCCGCACGTGCATCCGCACGGACATTCAATCCGCTCGCGAAACTTTTCGTGTACCGAAACGATCGGACCCTCGAACTCTGCGTAATTCAATTGAAACTGTAGTCGCGATCGAACTGTGCAGTCCCGCAATGGCTTGTTGCCGATTAAAAAAGTGGGACGGGAAAGAAGAGTGCGAGAGAGAGGGAGAGAGAGAGAGAGAGAGAAGACAAGAGCGGGAAGGATGCGCAACGAAAATCGTAACGAAAAACTTGCCGCTCTCATATCACCGTCAAGGGCGGACCGGAAAACTCGTTCGGTTCGGAAAAGCGATTCGGGATCAAGTTTTTTGCGTCGGATCGATACTCTCGCGACGTAAGATAATGCTCTTGTTCGTTTTTTTTAATTTTAAATAGCTCGAATTGTCGACGCGACCGAGAAATCGACATTGAAGGCGAAACGTTAATCAAACCGTGATATACTGCGAGTTTTTATCTCGATGTGACATTTGTTCTTCTGCTACGTGCTTCCCGCGCGTTTTCGGTCTCCGCGCGCCGTACGAAATTAGATACGTGGAAAAAAAAAAGTAGAGAAATGTTTGTCGTAGCGTGACACGGCGCGATGTGGGTACACTCGGGGGGAAAAAGAATTACATTAACAATATCCCGGAATTTTCGTCGTGCAGCTCGCGTCCACTTCGGATTCAAAATTGAAAACCGATTATTAACGATAAAAACAACTTCTGTTGCGATCTCTATGTGCATGCAGTTCGTTTCCGCGCTCCGGATTCTTTGAATATTTTCACGATGAATTCTTGAAATATATTCGACACAAGAACTATTATACCCAACAAACGGATAATGGAAAAACCGAGGGGAGAGCGAATATAAAGAAGCGACGCGAGAAAATTCTGAAAAAAGAGAAGGGATCGCCGTAATTGAGTTACTCCGGCGGACGTGGCATATTTTGTCTCATTGCTATGTCGGGCGTCGCCGTATATGTGCTTTATCGGGCGACGTACTTAGGTACATATCAAATTGGCGAGTTAAAAACAACGGCGCGACAGACAACAAAATATAAATTTCCATTTTACATTTCGCTAGCAGTGCGCGATCCTATAGTGCAGTGCCACGGAATAAATCCGCCGCGCGGAGGAAAATCTACAGACGCAATAAAGCTCCGAATATTGTTAACGCCGTGGTACACAAATATCCGTATAAATACGCCAGCGTTAAACGGGAGTAAATAAAAACACCGCGAGTCCCGACGGTATAATGCGCTCTTACGTGGCGCGGATACGTAGAGCATACATTATGCTCCCATCCACTCCCGCCGGCATAATTATAATCAGCGAGATCCAAGATATGCGCACGATCGAACAATAATAAAATCACGCCTACGGTGCAGCCCTCGCGCTTTTCACATTTTCATCTGCGCGCTAAGTGTTGCAACTCGTTATTTCAATATGAATCAGTCAGAAAGAGGTCAGGCTTTAAATACGAAGAATTTTCATGTAAGTTTGACCGTGAGAGAATCACCAGCTTAAATGTCAAATATTGTCTCTCTAACACAATTTTTTGAGAGATGTCTAAAAATGCGGGATTATATATTCCTCCAGCAAACTTCAATAAATTAAAGAATGATGTGCCACCGTACGCGAGAGAAAAATTCTTCTTATTGATTTATTATACAATTTTACTCGAGAGAGAATTTTCAGACAATGCTTATTGATAATCTTTTAAACAATATGCGATTATCTTTCTCTGGAAAGTGTTAATGAATCTGTAATACAAAAGCTCAATACTGAGAATTCTACAGAAGGATTATTTGTTATTGAAACAATTTTATCTACGATAAAGCGTCCAAAAGCGAGAGAGACTTAATCATTAACAAAATTAAATCGAAATGCGACGTCTGAACGAATTTTTCGATTCCGCCGATCGACTGGGGCCGCGCCTCTTCACCTCGCGCAATCGTGAATTTTTTAACGGGGATGGGTAATTATGGATCCAATGTATTCAACGTGGCGTGCGCGACCGACTTTTGTAATCGCACGAAATACCACGTATCGCTCACTTCGATCGCGTGATGGAAAAAAAAAAGCGTTATACGATAATCCGTGATTCCACTTTTGTTACTACTTCGGCTTAACTGCATCGTGCAGCCTCGGCTGACGCAGTCCAATTTTTCAAAATGCAATAACCTGCGTTATCGCGTTCGCGCACGCGAGACGATCAAGACGCCAAAAGTTGAATGACTGAAGTCTTCACTATCGTCGCGTCTCACTTGAAATACACGAGACAATTTCTGACGAGTCATTCATCTCGCTCGCCGAATTACATATCTGAATTTCGAGTTACACATCTGAGATTTTGACACTAAACTCTGCCCCGCAGGATTTTCTTTACACCCGTGCGCGCGCGCTCATCTATTCTATTATATTCCGCAGTTCGCTAACGTACGAATTAATTTATTCCACGTCCGATGGAATCGCATCTATTAGTGTTGGTCTGTTGAAATGCTCGGTCCGGCCATAGTCTGATGCCGACACAATGGAATAAAGTGCATTTGCAAATGCAGTCCCATCGGGATGCCCGATCACTTCGCGGTATAATCCAAATTCCTGCATCAGCATCTCGATTCCGTTGTAACACCCACGCGTTATCCCCTCATAATGTTCGCAGATTTGTCTTCGTTATCGCGAGCACCATCCATCAACAAAGACATTTGCACGAGTTCGTTGCCCGATAAATGCGGTGAACGATACGCGGCGATAGATATCTATACGAGTATCGATTGCGGCGCTTCAGCCATTCACGAAGTACGTTGATGAGGTGCGCATCGATTTTAGGGGTGCTAAGACAAATCTGGCTCGCGTGAATTTTTCGTATCGACCGCTGAAGAACTCCCGGTCATCGCTATAGTTAGGGCAATTCGACGGACAAACATAGAAATTCAGCAATGCAATTACGTTAATGGCCGTTGCTTTAAAAGCGTGTCTTGAATTGTACTACGCGATTGTCAATTCATTGGATTTTAATGAAGCGCTCGCGACGCGAGTAATGAACGAGATTATAACGTTCACGGGATAATAAATATCTTACTTTGTCGTTAATGATTATAACAAAACGAACGCACAAGATTTAAAAGCCCTTCGCTAAAAGCTGCCCGCAAAATGTAGCTATATACAACAGATGGTACTTGTTGATCCTACAATTTGAAGAGAAAAAGCAGATTTCTTATCAAATGATATTTGTAGTTAAACCTTCATAAATCACATTTCTAATTTCCTGCCTCGCGACTGATGTGACGTTCTCAGGAATGAAAACTGGAAATGAAATTTGGAGAAATTATGGAAATGCTGTTGAAATATCTAAAATCCAAAAGTGTACATTTAGAAGTTCCGGAAAATGTCAGCGAGTTAAAACGAATTAAAATGTTAGATAAAATGTATGTTATTAGTAAAAATTATAAAAATATTATATAAGAACGGAAAAGATTAGTAGTTTGCTCGAGTAGAACTCAACTGGAATAAGCCAGAACTATCAACAGTGCCAAAAATTATCAGTGCGATATATTTAGTTGTGTTGCTCTCCCCCCTCCACTACTGAAAATTCAAAAACGACCCGATTCGTCATCATATGGCCATATTTGATAGTCCATTCTCGATGATTGGTAGTCAAAATAAATAACAATATGAAAGAAAGACATACGCGCGTGAAGTTAGCCCCTCTTTTTTTCATGGAACGAACCGCCGTTTCGAAACTCGTAATACGCAATTTTACCGTCAAATTTTATAACTGGAAAATGTTAAATATGTAAAATCGAACGTAAACTATGAAAGCGAGAGCGTCGCTCGCGCAGCACGCGCGAGTCAAATATGTATCAACATATTAGCGAATTCGTTTCCCTTCAAAACCATAGTTCAAAAGGTGAAATAATCGCGCGAGGTTGTTCGCGCGCGGGTGTGGTAGGCGCGCGCATTGAAAAGGAATACCCTCTCGGAGTATCGAAAAGCAACGTAATATCGCACCGCTGTACCGGCCCGCAATGGTGTGCGCATCCGCGTGTGCGTGCGTGTGTATGTGCGCGTGTGAGTGTGTGTACATTACTTTGGGGGCGAGCAGCCGGAAACGGTGAGTATCGCACGTGCACCTGTATATATAATCCGCAATATCCCTCGTGTGATATCACCGTCGACAGCCTCGTGTCCATTTACCTATCTGCCCACGCGGATACAGAGTACTCTGGTTTGCGCGGTCCTTTTTCCACCGTGCCTTGCGCCCAGTTTAAACCGAAATACGACTTTTTTCCAACCCCGAATCGTTTTCGGCGTCGATTCTCGCGTTGCTTCTCGCGCGTGTTGAAAATGTTATCCTACGAGAACGCGATTTTTTTTTCCTCGTCTCGCTTATTCTCTCGTATCTCCGTGCCCGGCGACACGCATACTTTTCGATGTTAACAGAGACATTTTACGACACACCGCAATTTTTTGACTTCCGCGAATCTGATTCATTCATCATGATATATTAACAAAAAAAAACATCCTAATATCCTCTTTATATCATATTTTTGCACTCAAAAAAAGGTGTATTAACTGCATTAGCTTATAATAGCAGTCTGATTGAGCATAATCTTGTTCATTGAGAATTAATGAAAAAAAACATTTTAGTAAAATAAGAGTGGCGTATTTTTGTTACATTAATATTTTATTTTGATTTCATGGCGTATTCTTCATTGAATTAACAAATTTATTTTCAATTAGATGCTGTCTGCAGTATAACATTATTTTTCCACGTGTGGATCCGACAATACGGCGACCGTGATGTGCAGCATTCGGGCATGAAATAATTCAAATCTCTAAATAAATGCAGACTCGGTAAAGGACTAAATGTTACAAAGGAATTGACCGCTGACTGCAGACGCCACTAATGCACGCGGATGTGCATATAATACATTTATGTATATACACGGTGCGGTTCATAAGTTCCCGAACTGATTTTTTTACAGCCTTTCCATTGACGCCGTTTATCGAAACGACTGTTGAACTACGTATGTGAATCCTTTCGAACAGTCGTGTTGAGTGGCATCATTTTAGCCGCAGTTGTTGAAGAGTGCGGACGTCTGATATAACCTGGTGTTGTGTATGTGTGTCAGACTCGGGACGAGAAGGAGGAACAGTGGGTAGCAATTAAATTTTACTGCAAAGCTGATCTTTATATTACTCTCTAAATTTTCTGATCCGAATTTTCACTCTTTTGGAGTGAATCTCACTGTCTTCACTCCAAAAGAATGAAAATAGTGCCACTCAAGTGACCGAGTGGCAGTATTTTCAATTTTTTGGAGTGAGATTCACTCCAAAAAATTTAAAGAGTAGCAATTAAATTTTGTACGCCTTCTGAATCAGTTCAAATGTCTTTGTCGCTGAAAGTCTACATAATAATATAAAGATCAGCTTTGCAGTAAAATTTAATTGCTACCCGCTGTTCCTCCTTCTTGGCCATCTCGAATCTGACACACACACACACACACACACACACACAATACCAGATTATATCAGACGTTTGCCCTCTTCAACAACTGCGGTTGTGAATGATGTCACTCAACACGGCTGTTTGGAAGGGTTCACACTACGTAATTCAACAGTCGTTCGATAAATGACATCAATGGGAAGGCTGCAAAAAATCAGTCCGGGAACTTATGGACCGCACTGTGTATG
>NW_012026837.1:5150367-5162596 GCF_000956235.1 Wasmannia auropunctata | reverse complement strand
TATATATATATATATATATGTATATGATCGTCTTTGCGGGAAGTTTCGAGAATAGGAAAACCATCTGAGCGCATCTTGTGAGTCCTTCGGCGCCGACACGCTGTTTTCGGCACGGAATTCCCATTTGCGTTTCTCGCCCGCGGCGCGCCGCCGCGAGACTGAAAAATAAAGTTAAGTGGAGTATCGTCGAGTGGAGCCCGGTTCGTTTTACAGCTTCCCTCTAAGGAGTTAATCGTCCACTCCGCCGTCGGCGTCTCTCGCTTCAGCGCAGTTATTATTCCTTGTTTATCGGAAACACGGTTTATCTCAAAACGCATTAAATCGAGTTCGAAGGTGGAACGACGACGCGGAAAGCGACTCTCTCTCCCTCTCTTATTCCATGATTTCTCCCGGGTTTCTCATTAAGGATAATCGTTCTAAATGCGAACACCGTCGCCGCCGCCGTCGCAGCGCGCGCTCCCGTTTCGTTCGTCCCGCATGGATTAAGATTAATTTGCTGAAGACGTGACATTTGAATCCGCGAGATGGGAAAGAGACGTGCGAGTACTTTTATTATAGAATCACGCTCTTCGACGAGACGGTTTCGCGATCGCAGGACGAATATATTCGATACGCCAGCGACACTGCGGACAGGCGTAATAACAAATCGCATGAATGTGAACGAAGTTAATAGACTCTAAATAACCGAATACATATCTGCGAGCTGTAACGCGGACGCGGACGGCCGGAGTCACGATAGCTTCCAAGCAATTCGCGTATAACTTCTGATCTATTAAACGCTTTACGGTAGTTTAGCAGTTTAGCGGCGCGAAGGTATGTACTCCGCATATATCGGAGCTGCCATATCTTGGGATATATGTAGTCAGTTGAACGGGTCTATAATCCCTTCGTCTCTTCGTCCTCCCTCTCTCTCTCTCTCTCTCTCTCTCTCTCTCTCTCTCTCTCTGTCTCTAACGTCTGTACAACATCTTAATACCTGAATATTCAAATATCCCGAGTGCCTCAAACTACTACGTCCGCGAGCGTAATATCGGACGGACTAAAGATACTGCCGAGGCATCAGAGACATTAAAATCTATTAAAACAATGTGCTCGCGAGCCGCTATTTTCGTTAGAATAAACTATTATCTGCGGGTCCAAATTCTTACCAAGTAGGATTCCTATTTCTAGATTAGTGTGTCTGAGATCTTTAAAAATTAGATGCAAGTGTATCAATATTTAACAATTCTTGTTTTCGACTATTCTATTTGAATATATATCCCATTTGATCCCATTATTAGTAATCTATGTTAGTGCATTTTAGAAGTCAATTCCTAATGAAAAGTGTGTATAGTGTGTGAAATTCAGTTGAAAGGAGTAGCGGCCTGATCGATATTGTCTAAGCTAAAAACAGTTTAAGTGACGAGTGGTTCAGACGATTACGGGAGCAGCTTCAATATTTTTACCGAGAAAATATCGGTTCCAAAGACAACGCGAGCGCACAACTGCAAAGTATATCCGCGATGAAAGTGGACATACTATACATATGGTGGTTTCGAGTTACCTACCGCGTACAGCAAGATCCTCGGTACCTTGCGATGCATCGTCATTTCTTCCCCTCCTCCCCCCCCCCCCTTCGAGCGAAGTTAATAACTCGATTAATCGATGGCGCGGGTATGCGCGGCGTAGCTCGTGCGCGCGTTTGCAAACGCGAACTGCCGATTTGTCGATCGGAGACCAAATCGAATACTCAATTAGATTCGAGCAGTTTTCCAATAGTTCTGACTTCTGAATAGAGGGACCGGCCCGCCCTATCTGAGTCTCCTTCGGACCGTCTGAATAGATCAAACTATTTCGAGTGGGCGTGGGTTCGAGGTTCAAATATTCGCGTGCGGTCGCATCAACGAACGCATTTCCGCGCGGTGTACCGCCTTCTCAGCGAGATAAATACATAATCAATATACATCTGCAGCTGCATACTGCTCGCGCGGAATTTACGCAGACGTGCGCGCCGCGTAATTGTCGTATTGCAGTATATACGGTTGTACCGCATATTTGCGTGTGTAAAAAAAAAATTCTTATCGTTCAAGGGAAATTAAATCTCATGAGCGAGCTAATCTCTGGAGCTGAAGCCAAAACGGCCGTTTCCAGCGTTTTCGGCGGGTCGACATTAAATAAGCCGCACGTTTTCCACGAGTAATTCCCTTGTTTTCGCGCGCGCGAGCGCAAATGCGCGAACGTTGCACAACAACGGCGGCGGCGGCGGTCGGCGGGTCCCCTCGTTGAAGAGCGAGCGCGATGAAACGAAATATCGCGACGCGGACACAAAAAGCCGCGCGGATGTTTCGTTGGCTGTAATTTTCTCGGCTGAAAGCTCAGAAAGAATCTCGAATCCGTTGTCGGAAATTTCGAAACATATTTGGGAGCATCGGAGCGGTGAATACACAGATACGCGCGATGATCGCGCGGGATTCGTTATCGTCGGTATCGCAATGACGCTCCAAAAAATCCGCTGGATTCGGTGAAAACGAGTGTTCGAGTAATATTGAGAGCTAATGACGTAACGTCGGTCGCAGTGATTTAATTACAGATTGTTAAATTCTTTATTGCAGGGAAGTTTATTCTTGAGATTATCGAAGCAAGCGAGATGAGAATGCCACCGTTAATACAAAGATTAATTATTGCCTTGTTAATTAAAGGGTTTAGCTGCAACGGTGGGCCAACCGACATTTTGTAAAGATGGAGAAAATGAACTCTGAAGTTCACTTTAACTTTGGAGTCCTTTAAACTTTATTTTCTCCGTCGTTACAAAATATATGAGTTAACCAACTGTTGATGCAGCAAGTCGCTTTTGTAATTACCGATTCGTTAGAGAAATCCCTTGGATCCATCACTTGCTGAAAATTTCACTTTCCTTAACCGCGAGTGTCTCGATCCCCTGCCGGACGATACGTGTGTGCGGCGCGTTCGCAGTTAAGGGGATCGAATCGGGAGAGCGCGGATAACCGCGACGTTAATTCCTCTCGCGCCCTGAGAGCCGGGTTTTTACGCGACCACGATCTTCCATTCGTTCCGTAACTACAGTAATTTTCGAGAAGCCCGGCGCGTTATAGACGCAAGAATGTAATCGCGATGGAGGCGCACAGCACAAAGGCTTCCGTGGTATGCCGGCTACCAAACAACTGCAATTTTCCCCTCTCGGAAGCCCGCTTTGCAGCTCGCGATTCGCAAATATTTACAACGAAGAAACGTAGAGAGGGCCGGGCGCGTACATCTCGCGCAACATCGAGTTAATAAAATTCATTACCTTCGACGGCGACGAATACCCGCTTATTTTCCGGCGATTCGTTCATCCACGGTGTCCGTCTTTGCCATTTTCCATCTTGAAACACAATCTACGGGATATAAGCGTGTGTTGTCGCATTCATCCGCAATCGCGAGCTGATCAAACGATATTACACGGGTACAAGGAATTCCCCGGTATCTCGAATTTCCTATGTTAGAAAATCGTTCAGAGATTCTCTTCCGATTCTCGAAGGTCGTAATTAGAAAAATGTGATTATCTGATAAGCATGAGAAACGTAACGACGTATCCGAGCGAAAGCTCGTTTGTGCGTTCCAGTGTGGCAGGAATTACGGAAATCCTTTATTAAAAGCAAATCCAATGTCTTTTCTTATAAACGAATTTTTATTAATGAAAAGGAAACCCGGTATCTCCTTACAAATATTTCAGATTCTCGTAACATAAAAATTATGTAACATATATAATAGTTATATTAAAATATATACATTAAATGCTTTGTAAAGTGGAGAGCAGTTAAGTGGCGAACTCTTCGGAATCAATGTACTACTACCTATCCTACTACCACGAAAGTTTTACTCGCTCTCGCTGCAAGATTAACGGTTTCACTCGTAGCTGCACTATTTTCCGCGTGCGCGACGAGAAGGGCGTGTACACTTAGGAAATCGAGAAACGATAAGCATCTACCGAAAAGCGAAGGCGCGATAAACGCGAACTCGGAAAGGGCGCCGGATAATTAGAAAGACTATCTTGGAAAAGGATCCCCACCTTATGCACATTAATTATTTCCCCTTATCCCCTCCCCCCCCCCCCTCCTTTCTCCTCTCGGGCGAATAAAATCTTATTAAGACGGCCAATCTCGACTTCACGGACACGGAACTAACGAAAAATGGCGTAAACGAAGGAACAAACGAGGAGAAAGAGACAGATCTGTTAAAAAGCGCAGCAAATTGAAATGGAAGAGAAAAAAATCGCGGTTGTGAAAGAAATGAGAGGAGAAACTGCGAGGAAAGGAAGAAGTAGCGAGAGAAAAGCGAACTGACTTTGGAGAGAAAGAAAGAGAGAAATGGCGCCGAGAGAGATGAAGAGAGAGAGAGAGAGAGAGAGAGAGAGAGGTATTCGGAATTTACAGCGGAAACCGAAATAGATGCACCGCTTTCTCGCGCAAAGTTCCCGAATTCCGCGCGTCGCGGAACTTGTGCTTTAGAAGCCATCTCAATCTGCGCAACAAATTTTAATCAAGATAAATATATCTAATGCCATTCCGAGAGATGTAATAATTTAAATTAGAAACTGCAAGGTCGCGCAAATGCAAACAAAAATTGTCGATCAAATTTCGTACTCATATTCGGGAATTCGAAAAATTCTTACAGCTCGATTTATAGCGATATTTTCAAAGAAAAATTCACACGTGATCGCTATTCCATTTTTCTTAATTCTTCTGTTTTGTATCGTTTATGAATTTCTGTATCCTAATAGGAATATTCTATGTGATTAAAATATAGATGATAGAATATTCTGTATTATCAAAATATTGAATATTCATAGATAATAAATATTAGTATTACGAATATTCTGTTATTATAATACTGCGCTATTATTTGTACAAAGATTCGTGTTTGCGGCTAACTAAAATTACTCAATTATGCTCAGTCACGCTCCATTATGTTTCGACACAATGCTTATAGAAATCTCTTTCTCTCTCTCTCTCTCTCTCTCTCTCTCTCTCTCTCTCTCTCTCTCTCTCTCTCTCTCTCTCTCTCTCTCTCTCTCTTTCTCTCTATTTCTATCTCTCTCTCTTTATAGAAATTTCCCTGTAAATTTTCCTGTAAATTTCATTAAAAACACCGTTCCGTGTTTAAGAACTAAATAATAAAACTGCTTTAGAAACATTGTACACGTTACGTACTCGCGGTGCGCAAACTACATAACTGATCTTGTAAATTATTACACTCATTACCGATGAACTTCGCTATTTTTTTTTCTCCTCGCAGTTAACGCCGTTAGCTTTGCGTATAATTTAAAATTTATAATACCTATTTATGTTTCCCGTAATACCTCCTTGCTGCTTTGTAAGAAAAACGTATATAGCGTTCCGAGCGAACAAAAATTTTTAATGTTGTGACGAAACCGGATGGCCAGACGGTCGAGCTTGATAACGAATTTACGACCGACACACGACGATGCGCGAGTATTTTGCATCGAAACCTTTCGGGGAATGCTGGTGTGGAGAGAGAGAGAAAAAAACCTCGGGGAAACGTGCTTAAAACCATTTTCCCTGAACGCGGTCGGTCACGGCCATGTAATTGGTTAACTTACGTTTACATCCGCGCAGCAGCCTGTTAATTTCTATCCGTCGTTGAGCCGCGAGGTAATGGAAACTATAATTCCCGGCCGGTTTCGACGATCACGTACCGATGCCGCCCCGTGACGACATTAGAATCTGGTAAAAGAGCAACCCGACGTACCCGCGCGCGTCCGTTCTCGCGTGTTGACCTAAATCTCTGAAATACGATTCGCTCTCCCCCGCGATAGCCATCATCGTTTCAACCTCTTTCGACGGGTTGTCGAGTTTTGAGAGAATTGCAATCCTTACGTTCGACGCGAGGTGTTGACGTGACGTGATTAAGTAAAGCTCTTACAAAACTGAGACAAGTGTTATTGATTACGAAGAAATTGTTATCCAGATAGATCACGTTAATAGGAATTGTTAAAATACGATATAAAATAAGATATTAATAAAAAGATTAATAATAAAAAGATACTGTCAAAAAGTAACATCTTTCTTCGGCCTTTAATCTTTTGCACACATACACACGATCTTTAATATTTCATGTAACAAATGGAACAGAATACAGCATTAACAGTAATAATTTATAAAACTTCGTGTGTGCTAAATTATGTAAAATATACTTCAAAAGCGGTAAAATAGAAACGAATTTATTTAATTAATTACTCACGTAGCATTTTCCGAAGACGAAAATGACATGATTAAATATAAGAGCGAAGTAGCAAAAGATATATATTAGATCAGACACGTCTCCAGGTACCGCCATCTGAATTCATGATGAAGAACCGTGAAGAAACGCGAGAAATTCTTCTTGTGCGATAAAGATGAGTAACGTTTTGCCACGCGTGTCTTAATAAAATTAGATTAGATCTATATAATAAAAAAAAAATATAAAGAGCATTTTCTGAAATGCATAGATCCAACTGTATTACATAATTATTGAATAATTTCCGAAATTTTGATAGAAACACGTCAATAAGATGCAGAATAAAATGTATACCCTAGGTGTAAATGTTTGTGATCTTATTTAGATTGTAAATGAGGGAGGAAGAACTGGAAACAGCCTAGATTTATTCGCATCGGGCCATGCCAGCCACGTTATTTTGGAGACGAACGTCGCCGGCCCCTCGTCCCCCTCCTCCTCGCCCTCCGTCGAAGTCACGTTTCGCACGTACTCGAAACCGGCAGGATCGAAAATCGGTTCGCGATAGGCATTTCGGGCCGTATGATATCGCCGACGAAAGCGATTTGAATTCCTTTTCGCCTTTACGAATTTTATTCGCACGAGCGACGACACACGCGCTTATCCCTATTTCTCCAGTTTTCATCTCGCGACGAGAAGCAATCTTGGCAGTCACGTCGCCCGTTATTCGATCTCGACCAAACGAAGTCGGGGCACGGAGTGCCTCGAACCTTTGTCGATCGTCTTGGCCTGAACTAGCGGCCGGAACTGCCGAAATTGGACCACTCGCGAGCCATTATTGGCACGTCGAATAGGGTAGTTCGGAGGTATCGAATCAATTGCGGCGTAGCAACTAGTGAAAGCCAAACTTTGTTCGCTTCCATTATCGTAAATTAATTTATTATTAATTTCTTTAGATTGAATTAAACTAGCAGAGAAGTCGGCATTGCTAATGCCGTGCACGCAATAAATAATATATATTTATATATTATTTATAAATATTGAAAGTCTTATTTATAAATATGAATTATTTATAACCAATAAATATGAATAATATACATTTGTGTATTATTTATACTTATCTTTTTAGAAAACATCGAGAAAATTATTCTTATATTTAGATGCCAAACAAAATATAGGTACATATAGCCATATATAAAATACACAGTGGAAAGAAAAGGATTTTATATAAGAAAAAAAAATTTTAGATAAAAGAAATATTCTTTAAAGATTTCAATAAAATATAAAGTTTAAAATAATTTTCCAAAGGTTTCGTTGTCGCGATTTTGAAAATTCGAGACGTATAATGGAGAATGAATTAATTATTCTCTTTGTTAAACTTACTCTGCATCTTTTTTAGCTCTTTCATAGATAATCCTCTTCTTCCCGTTTATATTATGCACTTTCGGCCACTCTATTTATAATAAGTTCTAATTTCTCTATTTTCCTACATTATTTACATTATCACAGTAGAATGCGACGCAAACAATATGCCGCGCGAATCAGAACAGAAAAGATCGCTTCCATCATATACCTTAATGGAAGCATGATGTAACATTTATGTAACACATCATGGTGAACAAAAAGAAATGAGTCACGCGTTTCCTCTACCACCTACGAAAGATAGATATCGGTATAACATTTATGTCATAAACGTGGAGCGAGGTGAAAATAACCGTGATTCGTTTCGCGCACCTCACATCTCATGCGGTGTGACCCTCTTTTGCGAGGAGAAGATGCAAAATTAAGATTAATTAAGATTTAATAGAGCTGTATCAGAGACTGCACTGTATTTTGGGGACAAAATTGCCTGCGGGAAATCGAATTCGCGGCGTCCTTCGTGAAAGAAATTTCGCCAAGTTCTTGTATTCCCGCTGACAATTCATGCACTCGAAAGAGTTAAATTGCACCTTTTTCCAGAAAACTTTTGCCGCGGTTTTGTCTCTCTACCGTCTCGATTCGCCGAGGAAGAGAAAGAGAGAGTTTACTTTGCGAGAAAGTTCGTTCGCACAAAGCGTATTTGAGCGAGAGACGAGCGGGCGGTCTTGAAAGCAAAAATGTAGTAATCATGAGAGGGGCCCTTTCCAGCTTTTGCATTAGTAGAAATTTATTCTCCCCTTTGGCACACACGAGCGAGAAGTGAGCAAACGAGTTTCATTGGCCGCGTAGCTATTAATTTGTCTGTTTGACGACCGTTGGAAAATTGAGTTTTCTAAAATTATCCCCGTATTACCCCTCTGATTCCACATTCAAATTGTCAATCGCCATTCGCTTTACGGAGGAAAAGGTGTCCAACAACGGCGTTAATCTTCGCGTTAATTCAAGAGCGAGATGAGATCGACGGACGATTCTCCCCTTGCCCGACAGCGGCAGAAACGCGAGGCCGAAACCTCGCCCCGCAAACGCGATATCGTCGCATAATGTCACGGCGAAAACGGTTGCAGCGTGGATTTCGTGCGATAGCGGAACTCGCGCGTTATCCTCGAAAAGGGTCCCCTTAAGCTGGCGCGGCACACGGAACCGTTAATTAAAGGGAATAGAATTAATGTGCTCCTGTGCAGAGGGGAAGCTTACGACGGAGACCCGGGCTTTCCCCGTTTAGGCAGAATCGAGACGCCGCACCATCTGCAGATCTCGCGGTTAGGCACCCTCCCGCTTCCCCTCGCGTGTGCACGGATATATACCGCGCCCCCGTGTATATATATATATATATATATATATCCGTATAGTTCGCGACCTTATTTCTAATGACAGATACCCCCGGCCCCGAAGACCGCAACGAGGAATTAAACGCGGGAGGACTGTGGGGGAGGGAACGGAGGGAAGGGAGGGGTTAATCTTCGATCCGACGAGAGACGGTCTGGCCTACCTCGCGATACATCGACTGAAACAACGTTGAAATGACTTTATCGGACTCGATCGGACTTGCGCTCGTTAACGCGCCTGGGTGGGTGCCTCACGGCCGGGCGCGACGAAAGCAATAATATTATTGCCCTCGATATTGGCCCCCAAGCGCAAGCGGTATAAGGTGGTAGGTGGCCGCCTGTATGTATAGGTATATACGTATAAAGGAGAATTAGAATTAGACGCTACCCGATGACTCTCGGGCCGCTTACTCATCTACTGAATATTGAAACGCCATTATCATAAGCGATCAGACGCATTCGATAATGACTCCGCTCGTATATAGGAGTGCGAGCTGCGCCACTCTCTCCGGCCTCTACGGGTCGGACAAAATCGATTACCGGTCCTGGACACCGGTAAATATATGCGGTATACACAGCGCTGATCACGCTACTCGACGAAATTTAGCTCTCCACTTTGCGGGAGGTGGTAAAAACAAGCGGTTACATTATTTAAACGTCACGTGAAAAGTCGCAAATGCAGACGCATGGGAGCCGCTGCTGAAGGTAAATATCGCTTAGGGGGAAAAAAAACCGGAGTGTATGCAGTTTCGCGAGACAAGTTGTGCAGCTAAATAAATTCAAGCAGCATGCGGCGCACGCCAATTCACAATTAATATGCTGACTCGAAACTTTATCTTTAAGCATACCTAGTTTCCTCGTTACAATCGAGCGCCACTAATTATCGCTGCATCGCAATACAATTAATGGAGGATATTGAAATTTCGTGCATCACGGGCTTACGTAATGTCATCTTCTTTTCCCTGTGATTGAACGACTATATGTTTTGCCGCCACAATACGGATCGCGATGAAATATCTGAAGCATCGTGTATATACTCATTAAACTGCAATCAACGTAAAAAAGAGGATCTACATATGAGAGATTGCACAGGATGAAATTTGACTAATTGTCAATTGATTGCAATTAGTAAACTTGATAGAAAGTATATTTCCGGTCGTGTTATTAGTAATTTGTAAAGGGTTTTTGCGCACTTCAATCTCCTTTGATAAACGGGCTATATTGTATTTGTATTGTTGTTAATTTTTTCCACACAAAAAACAGTGTGCTCTCCGCGAAAGGATTGCGAAAATATTTTTCTTATATGAACCGAAACTGGGGCACACAGTGCAGCTGGGGCAGGTAGAAGCATTATATCGGCCTTTGGAAGGCTCTGTTAGCGAAAGGACTATTCAGTGGTTCAAAAAATTTCATTCTGAAGACCGTTCTGAGCTCTCTCTCTCTCTCTCTCTCTCTCTCTCTCACACATTCTTGGAAAAACGAGTCTCGAGAAAGAGTCAAATAAGTTTTAAATGAGGATTTATTCTAAAAACGCTGAATTCTTTAAACGTGATATGCATAATTCAATATCACGTAGAAGAAAACTTTTAATGGTACGTGTCTTCGTTAAAAATAAAATTGTATTTTTTTTTTAATACAACGTCTTATTTTAATCTACAAAAATGGCAATTTTAATACGATACAACTATTAATAGATTATTTATTCCACACAATGTCGTCTATCACTGATCGTAACCTTTCGTTGATGCACTCTAACGAAATACCTGTTAAGACCTCAATTTATCAAGCATGACCAACTGGTCTATCATCCACGGATGATCCATCATGTCGATAAATCACTTTATCATGAAGAAACTTTATTACATCTTTGAAGCTCCTCCAAGGACACCATCCGGCGGGAGGGACCGTCGCGATCAGACCTGTCCGAACGTCGTCATTTCTAGCAGGACGCACCACGTTCACCTGACACTTCCCTCCCTCCAAGCGGTTCCCTCACGGGTTCATGAACCCTTCTCGTTTACTCACCGTCGCCTTCTTACTCTCTTCTATGCCAGGCTTAGGGAGGGAGAAGGACGGAGAGGGAGTCGCAGGATGAATCAGAGAGGGACGGTGGAACTGTCAGTGCTGCATTGGTCCTCTTCGCGTTAAGACGGGCCACGGATCATCTGTGATTACCTCTCTGCCGGAGTCCTTTCCCGCAGACAACGGTGAGTGCACTCTCTTTCTCTCCCCTCTCTCTCTCTCTCTTTCTCTCTCGCTCGCTCGTGCCACAGCCGGCGCCGCGGCGCCCGTATATTTTGTTCGCTCGCGCGCTATCGAGTTCAGCGCTAAGTAGATTCTGCCTTATCGTGCCGCTTCAATAATGCAACAGACGCATACAGGCATACGGCCGTAGAGCGAAAACGCTGGGCGAATTACATTTTGGCGAAACGTCAAAAGGGCTGTCAAAACAATTCAATTCGATTTCTTTGATCTGCACGCTTGTGCAGATCTGTTTCACAAAACCACCGAGTGTTCCTTGCGCTGAGAAACGTTTTTGTGAAATCTATTCCTTTCGGGAACGAAAATGTCGAGGCTTCCCAGAAAGGGTCTGTTCGACATCAATACGTTTAGAGATCTCGTAATTCTTTTCCCAAGAATCGCTCAATTAATCGTCCATATTTGCGAGTGACATTGACATTTCCTCGACGAGAAATATTAATCAAATTTTGCGTGCCACTCCAATGCCCATTAATTTATCGCGGCACACTGTTGAAAGTTAGTTTGTCCGCGGAGGCGTTCTGGGCTTCTTAGCTTTCTTTCACAAAATATAATAACGATTTTCAGCGTGGTCAACGCGTAACTAAAGTCATTATCTTGCCCGTTCTTTTCCTAAAATTGTAATTGATGAGACGGCGCGAAAGTATCATTAAATTATTAAATTTAATTTAGACAAATATTTATCATGGGCGCAATAAGAGACAATGGAGCGGCGTTTTGATAAGCTGCTTTAATGATCGTAAGAACAATGCGTGCGTGAATACGCACATTATTACAAGTTCGCCGTGGTAAATGAGATAAAACGTAGACAGTACTTTGCCTTTTACGGCATAAATAGGTTGTTTAAATTGTAATTGAAATTAACATATTTATCACGTTTGTTATAAAGTGTCTTCCATGAATGCAGAAAGTTCAATCGATGATTACAATTTCTCACACGGAAACAATGTTTTACGAAATAGAGAGAGAGAGAGAGAGAGAGAGAGAGAGAGAGAGAGAGAGAGAGAGAGAGA